>NW_022158695.1:1103801-1400349 GCF_000260195.1 Fusarium odoratissimum NRRL 54006 | reverse complement strand
ACGGCGGCGGGGACGGTGATGCTTGTACAGATGATACCGACTGTACTACCGCTGGGTCTGTCTGTCTTGAGAGCGGCGTCTGCGGACCTGATCCAAGCAACAACCCAACTTCGTGTACTACGGCAGATGATTGTACAGCAAACGCTGGCCTATGCCTCAATGGGCTTCTCAACATTTGTGTCTGCCTCAACGCTGTCTGCGTACAGGCCGGAGGTGGCGGTGGAGGCAGTACCGGCGATGCGTGCACCGGCAACGCTGACTGCACTACTCCTGGAGACACATGCAACAACGGTGTATGTTCGGCAGCAGGAGGCGGAGGTACAGATGCTTGTGTCGACGCCAACGACTGCCTCCTCTCCGTCAATCCTCTTTGCGCTCTCGGTCTGTGTGTCTGCGTCGATGCAGTCTGTGCTACATCCCCCGACGTTGATGAATGTACCTCCAACGCAGGTTGCAGCGCTGGAGCTACATGTCAAAATGGTGTTTGTGTCGATAACACCGACTGCACGGGTGCAGCAGATTGTCTTGCTAACCTTGATCTTTGCGTTTTGCCGGGGGTTTGTGCTTGTGTCAATGGTGTTTGTGGACTTGTTGGGAATGGACCTACGCCGGAGTGTACTGCTGCTGCGGATTGTCGAACTCTGCCGAGGTGTAGGCTGGGATTGTGTCTTTGTGTTGCTGGACAGTGTGTTCTTGGTTAATAGGGATGGTGCTTGGAGCTGGCGCGGTAACGTTTGTATTCATGTACTATACTTTGGTGGTTCAGCTGGCATGTTTTTGATACTAATTCCAATTTCGATTCTTCCTCATTACTCATTCCCCTCCAGCGTCCGTGTCTTCGGGCAGTTGCTGTATGTTCTTCGCTACCATTGCAATAACATGGCTTTCGCTCAATATTTAAAATCATTTCTGGATCTTCCCTTGTAGTAGGCGTGTTTTTGTAATTTGTTCTGAACTCCAATTTGTTTGTAATGAATGACCTGTAGCTGTGGTTAAATGTCAAGAAAATTCCACTTCAGGGGTAGGTAGCATTGCTTTGTCATTTGACGCGATTATTTATGCATTGACATGAGCGTGCATAACTGGCATTAATGTTTTATAACCTCAGGTTCTGCCCCATCATGAATAGTTATGTAACCCTGAACTTGAACCCCTGGAGTAGCATCAGGAAGGAATATCCTAAAGAGGAGGGCCTTTCCTCGCATTACGTGTTACAAATATGAAGAAGCAATTCTGTAGATCAAGAAGATATAGTCAATAATGCTTAGATCGTGTCTTCTTGTTCAAGTACTCCTGAACAGTGTAAGGAAGATGGAGGCACAAATGCATCGAGTCTTTCACCCTTCACCAAGGAATCCTGGGTACGATCACTACCCGATCTCTACCAGCCCTGTCGTCTATCTATCAAATTTCCAGTGTCATGTTAACCAACACGGGCTAATGGGTGGTGCAAAGTATCAGATTGTCCGATGTGATAGCACCCACGAGGAGAAATGATCCGCCTCAAAGGCGGGGAGACGGGAATCGTGCCATTCGTTGTGATCCGCCGTGCGGCTTGGTATCATTGGCATATTGCACCGTGTGCGAATAAAGTGAATATCCGGAATGAATCCAGCGCCCCCTGACTTGGCAATTATCTGGGCTGTAACAACTAGTTGGGTGGATATCGAGTGAGGGCAAGGGCCAACGCTATCGAAAAGAAAAGCTTTTCCCTAATCTGATACATTCGCCTGAATTCAATAAACAAGAGTAATCCAGAATGCTTGTGTTCAATTCATTGTCTCGCGCAACTTTCTGGTTCACAGCCTGTTAAAGCTGGCGGAGGCTCGGGTCGCGACGCGAATCACGAAGTATATGTTTTATGCTGAAAGAACATAGGTGGCACCAATACTTCTTAGACCAAGGTTCTTCCGGTTGAGGCCTTGGAAATGCTGTCCTTTACGAACTCGGACGACCGAGGCCAGACCACTTTCTCCGTCGGGAAGAAGCTGCATTCGCCAACCTGATGACTTGGACAACAAGGCAAGGATAAGGCCAGTACACGAAGCTTGCTTTTATCTTGTTAAAACTCTTACCTTCCATCTCTGGAGATGCTGTATCCTGTGTAAGGAGTTCGATCTATTGTCTCCGGTTGCTCTGGCGGTTACTCCGCTGCTGGTGTCCCCCTAAGTGGAACTCCAACGCAATTTCCCTCACAAGGATGCTGGGGGTTACTAATGGCGGTGTTCTTTTTAACAGCACTCTATTATTGCTGAGGCCAGGCAAGTCCGGTTGCTCTGCAACCTGACCGAGGTCTTCTGGGTTCGAGACGTCCAGGCTACCAAGTTAAGGGGCCTTGATCAACTTGGAAGGGTTGACTGACTGTCTTCCATTTCGTCGTTACAATTACTACAAGTCTTCAATCGATCGAGTGCAACCAGTTGGTGGTTCTCTACTGTGTTCCAGCTTATTCGGAATGGTGGATATGCGTTTTCGGTTCGTGTTTGAGCATCAAAGCCGCAGCAAGTTTACTCAAGAAACATGTTGACCTGCATGTCTCACTCAAATTGGCGTTCATTTGACTGTATGATTCTTCGGCGTACTCGTATTGGTTCGCGGTGATATGGTCGGTATTGACATGCATTATCGAAGTGTACTGTTGCTTGTGTATCGATCTCGGTGACTGTCCATTTCGTCCTGATAGATAGCCCAATCCTTGCTCTTTCTCGAAATCTTCCCATTACAATCCAAGTTACTTGAAGGCACTCCTTGCTCTTTATGTTCCTCGAGGCATGCGTAATCGTTCGAAATTTCGTTGTGTGGATCGATGATGAGTGGTGCGGACACGGACGTATCTAGAAACGAAAGAAAGAGTAAATCAAGTGGACGGGACGATGTCGGCTATTTATAGACAAGTTACAATAGTTAATTACATAGAAGTTACATCAATATTACCATATTTCACATTTTTCGTTGTGTCTGGTATTCAAAGAACGGGGGGGATGAAGATCACGCTGCGGATCCATGACGCGCAAAGACGCGCTCAAAGCCAATCACAAGTCTGTAGGGGCCAGAATATGTCGCAAGGCTATCGTCAGAGGCAGCATTACTTCAGTCTGTCATATATGATTTCCAAGTTTCGCCTGAAACATGCGAACATAATCGTCAAACTATGCAGTGCGCTTCTGTCAGCTTGGCGGGTGAGGCCATGGTTACACGGGGCTGAGCTTGACCTTGAGAATAGTACTTGGCCTGGGGTATTTGCATGACTGCATGTTTGCCACATCATATATTATGGTCGGGCTGTCTGGATCAAAGCTCTCCATGAAAAGGAGCAGTAGACAGCGGCACTACGAAATCTATGATCTCCCTTTCGCCAAAGAACAAACTCACACTGCCCAATACAGATCTGAGAAGTGGGCAGAGAGCTTTCAATACGCTCTCGCCAATGTTACTTGTACAGAAGGTCCATTACACAAGCCCAGGGCATGTTAGCTACCGACTGGATGGCACTAAGCCCACAATAGTGACGCTGTGCTTGTCTTGTGAGACATCATCTGTAGATCTTAGGTACTAAGGTCCAAGGATTATGATTGGTCACGGACGGTGCGTCCGTGTCACAATGATTGGCTTTACCAGTCGACGGAAACATCGTCCGCATAGACGTGATTGGCCAAATATTGTGACAACCGATTCTCTGTCTTTCTACAGTACATCCCGCTGCAGATAACGCAAGAAAGGTATCTAGCAAAACCCCAACATTATCTGGGCCTGTCCTGTGCGATCAATCGTGCACTTACGCTGTGCACATTATCACCCGATCTCGATTCGATCCTAGCAAGATTAGGCATAGCTAAGATAGCACGCACGCGCTTCGATGCGTATCGAGGTAAAAGTCTCTTGCGTTCGAGGGAGTGACGTTGTCATATTCAGGATTTCTGTGGGAGCCAAGATCGTCAGAAATCATGGGGCGTCGGAGTTTTCTCCGATGTGTGTCTATACCGGAAATAGAATAGAACAAAAGGTCCTTCTGGGCTGAACGTTGGTGCCGTACGCGATACTTGAAAGTGAGACTGAGCAGCCCAGCCCAAGCCCAATTAGAGTTAGCAAAAGCATGTGTAAGATTGTTAGTGGTGGGACGAGAACATGCATGTCTGTGATTGTACCATTCCGCTCTCAATTGGTATGTCTTTTGGCTCATCAATTAGCATGACAAACTGCTGTGTCCCCGAGAAACAAATTCGTGTGACCCACTGGTCCCGACAATCTACCCAGCGCCATGATATTTCCGGGGGGGGGCCGTTGTAACCTTGTGGCTTTCAGCCCAGCCAATCTTTGCGTTAGGGGCCTCTCCAAAGCTACGAAATGCATCGATAAGGACAGGAGTTCTGTCCAGTTAAATGTCTGGGGAGCCCCGGGTGGCGGCAACAGAGTTCAACGTCGAGAAGTTGCTTCCGTTATTGTGTCCTCATTTTGAACTTGTAGCTCGAACAAGACGAGCCTAGGATAAATGCGACCGTTGGATGGATGTTTGTGAGCCGTTCTCGTACGAGAACCTTGTCCAGTCGGCAATCGTCCTCTTTGACTGCCTCGCAGCGAGAATTGACCTTGTGTTTGATCTGATGGCCAGTCGTATCACCTTGTCATTTGACAAGCATGTTGATTCAACATTCCACACTCAGGTAATGTGATATAAGTAAGAACCTACGGCATGGATCTTTTGATGTTGTACAATAACAGATGTGATACCATATAAATTTGCCGTTCAACGAAGCCAGTCAAGCCTGATGGCTTTTTACATTAAAATCTTCAAACGCCATCTGAGCTTGTCAATCCCAGAAAGTCTCACAGAAACAATATGTGACAAAGAAAGAAAAGACCACAAAGAGGTGTAGCATATCATCCCATCGTATTCGATATCTCCCTTGGGTCGAGCAAATCCCGGTGACTCCTCCGCTGCATTTTAATCAACACTTGTAAATGTCGACCAATCCTTTTATCGTATCGACTCGTCATAATCATCGTCTTCGTATCTTTTTAATCGTACACGGGGGCCTCTTCTCAATTGTGCTGGGGAAAGGGGCAAATCGGCGGTGTCGCATGGTTCTGTTTTCCTTCGCCCAGGTCTTGGATGTATCGGTGTGCTTCGCTCGCGATGAAGTCTTGAATCAACTGACATTCGCAGTCGGTGTGTTGTAGGAGTCTCATCTTGAGGTCGTAGACTTGCATCGTGAGGTCGGCTACGCAGCTTGACAGGTCGCGGTTGGCTCGTTCCATGTCTTGTTCGTCGGCTCGAAGTTTCTTGGCGTCTTCGCGCTTCCTGATGCGGAATTTGTTGGAGGCGACGCGGTTTCGCTCCTGTACCTTTTTGCTGTGCTCGTCGAGTTCCTCTTCCGGCTCGGGAAACGGAGTTTTCGTGGGTTGCGGCTTAGCGACTGCTTTGCCTTTGCCGCGTCCTTTGGGCTTTTCTGATACTACTTCTGTTTTGGTTGTCTTGCGAGTTGACGCGCGTCTTGGAGCTTTTGACGCTGTAGATCGACTCGCATTGCGCTTTCGTTTGTCGGGCTGGGTTGATGAAGAGCCTCGACGGCTTTCGGAGTCACCGGTCGAATTCACTACGCTTGTTGACTCTGTTGAAGGGGATGGGATGGGATAGCTGTGCATTGAGGTTGATGGGGATGCCCATTGTGTGGAGGAATCTTGATCGTAGGCGTACTGGGCGTATTGTTGTTGGTGTTCTTGCGCGTAGGCATTTGGAGCGGCCATGTTTGATGCTTCGGCAAAGACGGCATTCTCGGGAGACCACCATTGCTCCCAAGGACCCTGGGGAAGCGTGCTATATAGATTCATGCCTGGCGGATCCTGGGCCATGAGTTGCATCTTTGGGTCGTAGGGCTGGTTGCCATCATCTAAAGGATGGACTGGTTGTTGGAAGGGAGGGTAGACTGTACCCATCTCTGCAATTTGAATGATGATGCTGTTAGATAGCTGGGTCGAGTCAGACCCTGAAGATTTAATCAAGTCTGGAACTGTAGTGGAGATTAAAGATGCTACTAGGAGTGAAGTTTGGACCCTGCCAAATGGAGGCGAAGAGGCGAGGAGGCGAAGAGGCGAAGAGGAAACGTTAATAAATAAGAGACGCAAAAAAGAAGGGTGGATGGCCAGATTAGGGGGACAGTGTGGGAGCTAAGAGAAGGGCGAACAACAAGCGGCTAGGTAGGTAGCATACTTACAGTGTTGTGTACTGTAGCATTCGATCTGGTGTTTGCCAAAGTCGGGACAAGACAGGACAAGACCAGAGAGGGGAATTGGAGTTTGGTCCCAAGCCATCAGACACGGAATGAGTTTAGCTCTAGGGACATATGCAGACAACTGGGGTCTGGAGTCAGGGGTGTGAGGGGTTGATAAGAGTGGACTTTAAGCCAATGTGTCACTTTTTAGTGACGAATCCGACTTAAGCTATGCTTAGAAAGCAATGCAGAGCATTGCCCGCGGGGAATAACAGAGATGGCATTGACAAATTGGGCATTTGACCAAACATGCAATTGTTAATGAACTACCCCGGCACATGAAAGTGCAGATTAAAGATCTCACGGCAGTTAACGATGACATGGAGATCACCGAGGGGAAAGCTGCATCGAGGCTCTGACGGGTGGATAAATATCAGTGCGCATCTTCACGAAAGCAAAACGGCCAAAGTCAACCAAACAACCCGTGAGACATTGGGGCAAACAAAGATCTTCCCAACGTCATGAGACGATTGCAGCAATATCCGGACTACTTCTTCCTCAAGTTCCTCTCACCAGCTACTAGACCCAGACGAGGCTAGCATTGTAAGACTGTGAAAATTAAAGTGTCCCGGGGTCATCATTGGCTGAGATGTCTCAGTCTTGGGTTCGAAGGCTATCATTGGTGGAACAGATCCCGATAGTGGGGCTGGAGCACAAGTATCTGGGCTTGACAGGGGAGCTACGCCAAAACAGCCCGAGCATGAGACAATATTTGTTGGCTTGTTGGCTATCACAGCACAAGGGGGAGATGATAAGAGAGAAGAGACTAAAACGAAAACAAATATCAGAGATACACACAACTCATCGCCTTTTTCCAAAGCAACCATGGAGGACTATCATGCATATGGCACCCATGCCAACATCCACCATTGAACACCAAACGGGCAAAAAAACATGCAAGTCTACAGTATAAAAATGAGCTGAAATGAAATGATACGTAGCAAGATAAGGAAAACACTCTACACATCCGCACGCACGTACCTTGGCTGAAAAGTCTTGCGTGGATGCAACAGTTCTCTCCAGCCAAGCCCTCATTGGTCAAGATGAACCAGCACCCAATCAGCGCTCACGGAGAGCGCCAGCCGACGACAGGGCTCTACTACGTAGTGATCAAGACTTTTTTTCAGCGGGGGTCAGTCACTACATCTGCGAGGCGTTGTCCCTTTGACATCACATTCTTTGCATCGTGTTGTATCTGTTATTCATTCCCAATTGTCTTTTCTCTTTTTTCCCGAATGCTACTATTCATCTCATGAGTCCCCTTTGGAATCGGCAGATCGTGCAAATACCATGACGAGGCGTTTGCGTCGATGCTTGCAAGCCACTCGGCAAGACAATAACGTGATGCTTTGATCAAGCTTGTTTGTTGCACTCCACAATGGATGTCTTCTTCCTCAGTGACAGGAGTCGCATCATACCATTCATGCAAAAGCAGAGCAAACAGTAGACTGTGCACTGCGTGAGAACTTCAGAATGCTTTTACAGATACT
Source organism: Fusarium odoratissimum NRRL 54006 (assembly GCF_000260195.1). NCBI lineage: Eukaryota > Fungi > Ascomycota > Sordariomycetes > Hypocreales > Nectriaceae > Fusarium > Fusarium odoratissimum. Next base: position 1,392,590 of record NW_022158695.1, on the reverse strand, counting down.
GTAGAGAATAAATGTTCAGAGATCTGCAGGGTGGACCCTGAGTCCTTGGAATGGGGGGGCCGTCACCTTGTTTCATGTGTCTTGGATGGGGGGCATCACATACCGGGGCGATCGTGTACCTCCGCGGATGGTCACAAACACCCTCCAATATGGGTGGGCTGCATGACTAAGTTCCCTTGCTTTGATGGAGAGAATAACTCTCGTTCATCGAAAGGACAGTTCATTTGGAAATTGGGTTGGGCGAGATCATGTTGTACAGCCAAGGGGTTGGGAGGCTTGCACTGTACTGTAAAAGGGAATTGCCGACGGACCACTCCCGGTGGTCCTTAATGGTTAAGAATATTTCTGGAAAAACGGCACCAAACCCTAGTTATTAATGAGCAGGGAGAAGAGACATCACCTAAGCAACGGCACCAACGTGGATAACGAAGGGTCCGAAGACTCGATATAACTGAAGAATCAAGACTACATTCATCGTAAGAACGTCCAAACTATCATATCGGTCGTGATTCATCATACGGGTAACCTCACCCTAATGAGCTACGGGATTGACAAGGTTTTATGAGTAGTGCTTGTCTGGTTACTTGAGACAAGGTACTGGTACTCGGTACCCATGCAGGCTTTACCACCAGTATCTAACTCCCCATCCATCAAAAACCGAGATTGACCGAGACCTTGGGGCGGTATACGGATTACCAAGATCATGTCAGTTCCCTGATGACTGAATCGGATGCCATGACGATTCTCTAGGGTCATATTGACAGTTGAGATCAAGTCCATTATTTCCGTCTTGTGTTGATAGGGTTCAAGGGACGTCGTTGTGCCCAACTTCCATTAGGCTCCGAGGGGAGCGTTGAAATTCTCAGGTCCGTGCCGAGGCTTATTCCCCGATTCCAGTAAATGCTCCCTTTGTTAGCTTGCCCAGAGCCCGGGCTTCTTATTGCAGTCAGAGAATTCAATGTCCATTCCGTTTTTCGTAGCCAGTTTCTCCGGTGCTTCTTATTGGTTCCAGTATTTGTAAATCTCAGTGATCCTTATTGCACAGTGATCCTTCTCCTCTCCTCGGTAGGGGATATTCAGCACACCAACAGAATCCTTTTTCATCGCGGCCACGATGATTCACTGCAGTAGTACGGGATCGAAGAGCCTCTCTTTATCAGCGCTTCTCTCAACAACATGATTTCTTTTGCTCTTCCACAACCCTCCTCGGCATAATGTACGCACCAACTTCTTCAGCCCCTTTCTCCCGTTCTGCTCTCAACCCTCCCGTACGCTTCGTACCACCATGCACAGCTCCAGCAACCGTGAAGCAAGAATCAGATGATGCGGAACCAATACTGATTGGCAGCAATAGTCCCTCGCCCGAACCTCGATCCAGCGTCGAATCCCGCAATCGCCTCTTCACCTCCCTCGAACTTGGCGATCACATCTTTCGAAACCCACGCTCCATCACGACTCCTGATGATCTCGACGACTCTGAACTGAAACGATGTTTCGATATACTCCACGCTTGCAGTCTTGCGACAGAGTTCAACGCGACGCTTTCTAATACCAAGGATACAATGGAGGACTTCCTAACGGCCATCTTCAAGAACTGGACGGGAGACGCGGGTGAACTGGACAAGCCAACTATGGACTTTGTTGTTCGCGAGTATATTAGTGTTGGAAACATTTGCAGTAAGAGACATGTCAATCGCGACGCCACTTGACTTCACGTTAACCCTCCCAGGCCAGCCCGCCAATCATCGAACCAGCTCCTCATGCGCCGAATCATCATCCTGCCGCACCCCAGTCTTTGGAATCGCCACATATCGAAGTCGACCAGCTCAACTCAGCATCAGTTTCTCCACCACAGAGCCGGAGCAAGGTTCGAGCCAAGATGCACAGGACTTATTCTGTCCGATGGAGCGCACTGATGTGAGATGGGAGGAGGGCGATTGGATGACCGATTTACGACGGAGCATGAAGAGGACTTGTATCAACAAGGTGCACAGGTACAATAAACATCTTGCGATCTGGTATGTGAGAAGCTTGGTTGGTGGTTGGGCGAAGGGAAGCATTTGGATGGGGAAGGACGTTGAGGTCTTTTCGTTTGTGGCGAAGGAGGCTGTTGATGCGGCGTTTGCTATGATGGGGGATATTTGATTGGTCTTTTGGAGATGGTACACACTAAACTGGAAGACAATGGGCTTGGGCATCAAAGGTATCGAAGACAGAATGTTGCGCAACCATGGAACAAGACGTTACACGGCAAGGTGTTTTGGGAGTTTACACAAAGGACGATACCAGGATGAACAAACAATGACTTTTCTTTTGAAACTGCTCTAGTCAACTTCTTGTAGGTGCTTCTTTATCGACCTCAAACCATGAGAGTGATCATGTCCTTCATGGTCCTCATGCTCGTCATCCTCCGGCCAATCGGGAAACCCATCATCAAACAGATCCTCTAGCGCCTCACGCTTCTCTTCATCACTCTTCTTCTCATCTCTCATAACCCCTTCCCACTTCTTGAACTCATCGTCAGTAAGTAAACACTCATCCAACATCTTCTCAAGGGCCTTGTGATCCAGGTTCTCTCCAATAAACACCAATTCCTGACGTCTATCGCCCCATTCCCCACCCTTCTTAATATCATGCTGCACAAGCCCATCAACCTCTGGGTCGCCGGTTGTATACTCCTCCGCAGGAAGGGTGCAGAACCATGGACGTCCACCGGTTAGTGTGAGCATAGCTCCAGCTTGGGACCAGTCTCCTGCGCGGTGGGGACGTGTGGCGAGGAAGAATTCACCCTTTGAGCGGAAGAGACGTGCGAAGATGGGATGTTTCCGCTTGGTGTCGAGGATTACTTCGTTAGAGGGTGTGAAGAGATCCTCTGCGTCTTGCATTTCAGAGTCATCAAACTTTTGCTTCTTGGACGCAGGCTCGGGTGAAGGGGCAGATTCAACGGTGGAATGGGAGCTGCGAGGTGATGATGGGGCTGAGCGCTTTCCTCGGGATGAAGAGGAGTCAGAAGTGTCTTGGTCGGCTACAACATCTTCGGTTGAGTCCTCAGCATCTGGGTAATCGACCATCTCAAGGTCTTCGTCTTCGTCTTCTTCCTCTCCCTCCTCATCGTCGTCTTCGGGCTGCTCAAGCTGCAAGATGAACTTGTCATACAGCAGTGCCCAGAGGCGGCGTGGGTGGAATGGTCGATGACGGCTGTAGATGCAGCTTCGTACAGAGTATTCTTCAGTCTCAGGCTTTGGTGTAAGGACATTACGACCGTTGACCTGGGGCAACATCAGTAAGTGAATCCCACTTCGTTATTGATACGGGGACGGATATATCATACCTCACGAACGGTCATGGCATGAAGGTCTTGAAGCCACCCATAACCAGACTGGGCAACCTGAAGATTAAACATGCCAGTGTTGACAATCTGCTTGACATCGACCTTACCATAGCTCGATTCAAGGATCTTGGCCCGATGGTTGAGCTTCTTGATCAAGTCTAGCAGGCGGGGTTTTGTCGACACGTCAACCTAACATTATGTTAGCTTATATGCGCGCCTGAAAAGCGGTTTCTGAATCTACCATATCGAGTTTGTTGAGGATGATGACATCCGCAAACTCAATTTGATCAACCATAAGATCAGAGACAGTCCTTTCATCCTCAGGCGTGACATCATCACGTCTCGAAGACAGGAGATCACTTGTGTCGAAGTCATGCAGCATAGTAAATGCATCGATGACGGTTACAGTAGTGTCAAGTCTAGCAAACTTATCAAGACCACCGGCATCTTTCCTACCCAAAAGTCAGTATCTCTCCCCTCACTTCCTGAAAAGTACTCACAGTTGCTTGAGAACCTTGATCATATCGGCATCCAGACCAGGGGCACCCTCAATGGATCCCATAGCGTCCATCTGCTCAGCAAGTCTCGAGTCGAATGTCTCAGCAACCTGTTCTGGCTCACTGATACCACTGCTCTCGATAATGATGTAGTCAAACTCTTGAAGTTGAGCTAAACGAACGAGTTCTTCCAGGAGATCACCGCGTAGGGTGCAGCAGATGCAACCATTCTGAAGAGCGATGACTTTCTCTTGGGTCTTTGAAAGATGGTGTGTTTTCTTGATGAGGGAGGCATCGACGTTGATACTAGAGGGGTAAGACTTTGGTAATGCTGAAAGGGAGTAGGAACATACGCTCCAATGTCGTTAACCACCACCGCGATGCGGAGACCGTGCTCACTTCGGAGGATATGTTGAAGGAGAGTTGTTTTCCCAGCGCCCTACATAGTCAGCAAGAATTCCTTGATCGGGGACCAAGGAGACTCACCAAGAATCCAGAGAGAAGTGTCACGGGTAAAGCTTTTGGAGGAATGCTAGGCTTCTTGACACCCTTGCTCTTGTTTCCTTTCTTGACCTTGTTCTTAGCCATTTTGATAGCTGAAAAGGACAGTGAAGAAGAGAGAAGACCTCGCTGAGATGTGAGGAGTGGGAGATGACCTGGGTTCAGACAAGGTCCCTTTCTTGGAACGGTGGTATTTCTACTTGTTATGACTTACACAAGATTCTTGCTTACAATCGTACTGCTCATCAGGGTATGGACCCTGAGGCCATCAAGGTGACGCTATCGCGAGTGTGAGTACCTTGATGACATTCTGAGTGAGTTTATTGGCTACCGTTGGCAGGAACATGGAATTGAATTCGGAACTAATTGTGACAAGGTTTAGTGGAATATGCAAGCAAAGATGGGGGATGCGGAGCCTCCAAAAGGGTTTGACGCATTTCTAGACATATCAAAACAGGTCCAGACGACTTATTACTACAGTGTGGCAGTAAACTCTTAGCAAAAACTTATAGGCCATTTAATAGTAAAGTTGATCGTAAGGGCAATTGAGATTGAGATGTTTCCAGTAAGATGTCATAACAAGACGCCACAGCTCAGTGATGATGATTGAGGGATGCCTTGATGCACTTCATGACCAGGGCGTTTGGTGCATTATTAATTCTCTCAAGGTCATTGGCTTAGCCAGCCTCTTTCTGCCAACTATCACAGACTAGGAAATTGTGTAAGTGGCTTGAAACAAAAGAGCGTGTGCATCGTGACGACCTTGTTGAGTTGTTGAGAACCTTGATGTCTTTTGTCATAATACCTTGAATGGTGCAATAGGAAAATTTATTGATTTTTTGCTGGCAGTGGATTACTAAAAGCCGCTTGGGGAGCAATTAATGGTAAAGTTCGAGCAGTGATAATCTTCAAGGGAGTCTCTACGGCTTTTAGATTAAATACGAAAATTGTCAGACTGATGATCCAAGTTTACGTATCTTGGCTATATCAATTAAGGTACAAGGACCCCGACAAGACTTGCCATGACAATTAGCTCTACAAAATTATCCATCATGCGACTGGGTTCTGAGTTGCATTGATTGTTTTGGGGTGGCATCCGATCAAGGTATCGTCCTTGATACATGACATTGACTGACACTACACCTGGACTTCGGCTAGATGAAATGCAGAATGAACAATAATTCGAAACTCATCACGTTGGTCATGATCGTGATCAGATCTTGACTTTGGATCGACAAAATGCAGATACTAATAGTGTGACCATGGCTGCTCCATACTGTGAGCGCAATAATTATGGACAGAAGTTGGTGATACAATGTCTGTTATAGCGAAACATTGCTGTCTGCTTTGCCATTGTTCTAAGTTTTATAGGCATACCGAGTGTGACCTCAATACTGAGAATCAGCTACTTCACGATTATCCATCTTCTGATGGAGTCTTGATATTCTGGACAGCAGCTATGTCGAGTTGAATCCCATCTTTCGGCCGAGCAGCTGGAGGGACGGCCGGCCCTAGGGTAACCATTGATGAGTTGCGGTTCGCAAAATGGAGACGGCCCTACCGCCTGGCGTGACAGATATGCATATATCGAGAAATATGGACATCATTCGCCTTATTTTTCGATAAGCGCAGACACTTCTGAGATCTCACGATAAGACTCCTGGCAAGTATTCAGTATCGCAACGAGAGCCGCCTCTTTTGCTGGAGTCTCTTGGGCAGGGGCGCTAAAAGAACAAATCACATACCGACCTCGTACTGCCGGCGCTGTTGAGTTAAAATAGGATGTGCTATACCGAGGTGAGTAATAAATTGAACTTCGTCGACATACTCAAAAAACGGCAAATCTTAGATCTGATTGAAGCGTATTTGCAGGCTTGCTGTCTCTGTTACGGGGCTCTAGCCTCGGGTTGCCTAAATTGGGGATGAGCTGGATATTCTTATACCCGGTCGTCGTGAAGCAGCAAGATAATAACAGCCATAGATCGTGACAAATATAATAGCTACTTTATTTTAAAATACGTAATTAACTTTAAAAAGTTATATGCATGTAATCTTGTTTCAATTCGATTAATTTACCACGCTGTTTGTATTTCTTTTTATACAGAATTTGCTGATATTCACATAACGAGGCACATCTCAGCCGAAACCAACTGCCGCAGGATAGAGCCGCAGCGCCTCCCGTCTCTCAGGCCCGAAACCGAGAAAGACAACTCTCAACGCGGGGTCTCCGCAATCTCCACGCCGGCCCGATCGTTCTACCCAAGGTAAACGGTAAACGACCTCACTCACCTCAATTATAAGATCAATTCCAGCTTCAGGCTCTTTGACTTGTCATCAACTCCCCTTCTTCACATCGGCCTGTACCGTGTCCCCTGCGTGTCACCCAGCAACCAACAGAGCAACATCAACAAAACAAAGCAAAGGGCAAAAGTTACACCGACACAGGAGACACGATGGCAGACACTAAGCCCGCTTATGCAGGCACACCCGCCAACGTCCCAGGCGCAAACGTCTTTGACTTCTTATTCAGCAATCCTTTCCAGCATGAAAATGACTTTACGCCTAGAGCGAGACGTGTGCCAAAGATCCATGATGATCAGCCCATTTTCGTTGACCACGCCAGCGGTACGTTGCACTCCCAAACTCAATCTTACATGCCTAAACTCAACATCATATCATGGCGACACGTGCTGACTTCTCTAGACCGTCCTCTCACTTTCTCACGCGTAAAGCGCGATGCCCTCACTCTAGCAGCCAACCTCCAATCTCTTGGTCTTGATCCCAATGAAATCGAGACCCTCCCTCCAACAGCATCATGTTCTGGCCCAGAGGTCGCACCGGTGGTGCTTATCCAATTGCCTAACTGTTTGCCCTTCGCGACACTCATGATGGGTGCCATTGCAGCTGGCTTAACTACCACATTAGCATCACCCTCACTATCTGCTACTGAGCTCTCATGGGTCATTAAGAACTCGCGTCCTCGCGTGCTCTTCACAGCGAAAGCGTTCCTCAACACCGTCGAGAAAGCGCTTGAGCAGCAGGAAGACGAGGCGTACAAGAGAAGTGTGCGCGTCTACACAGTCGATGTAGCGAGGGATTTGTATCCTCTTTCACCGGCTTCTCATGCTGAGGATGGCGATTGGAAGAACCTTCTTATGCCAGCGAAAGAGCCTCTTACTGCTGGCCACCCGTTCCCACCAGAATCCGCCGCTACACGAACAGCAATTATTCTCTGGTCATCTGGTACATCAGGCCGATCAAAGGGTGTTTTGCTATCCCATCAAGCCATCAACTTCTCAATCGCGTCGCTGTGGCACGATGCGGACTTTTACGGATTTCACCAGCGATGGCTAGGTTATGTGCCATTTTACCACGTGTTCGGTCTCACCAACATCTTCTTACTGGCTTTCGCGACGGGTTCTACGGTGTTTACTATGCCCGCGTTCAAGCTCGATACTGTTTTATCCGCGATCCCGCGTCGACAGATCACATATCTCCACATGGCACCTCCCGTGGCTGTCATGCTCGCCAAGTCACCCGTGGTAGAACCCTTCGCGCGACGCGACGCGCGCGGTCGCAATGCTTTCAGCAGTGTTGTTGCAGGTGTAACAGGCGGTGCACCTCTCGGCCACGAAGTCGTAGAGAAGGTCTTCCAACGACTCGGCTTCCTCGTGAGGCTTGGCTACGGCATGTCAGAAGCGTGCAGTGTCACTCTGCAAAGGGGTCTCAGGGAAGAGGACATGCACAGTTACAAGCACGACACAGGAAAGCCTCATTGGGGCGTTGAGCTCATGATCGCTGGTGCAGGTGAATTGAACTCTGAGGATTCTACCACAAAGGCTGCGCCGTTCGGTGCCGAGGGTGAGATTCTCGTGAGATCGCCTGGATTGATGAGTGCGTATGTCCCATCCCACGGACTGGGAAGTAAAGAAGCGCCCGATATGAGCGTCACAACAGAGGCATTCACGTCAGATGGTTGGCTTCGAACCGGTGACGTCGGACATCTCGACGAGGAGGGCACTCTCTGCATCACAGACCGCATCAAAGAAATGATCAAAGTGCGCGCTTACCAAGTCGCGCCCGCTGAATTGGAGGCTATTCTCTGCAGCAGCGATGACGTTGCTGACGCTGGAGTGATTGGCATACACGACAAGAACGAAGCGACAGAGTGGCCACGCGCTTACGTCGTCGCAGCAGATGAGAGCAAGTCAGAAGTAGAACTTCAAAAGTTGGCGCATGATCTCAAGGATTTGGTAGAGAGTCATTCAGCGCGGTATAAGTGGCTCGTTGGCGGAATTGTCTTCGTAAAAGCGATCCCCAAATCACCGAGTGGAAAGATTCTCCGGAGGGTTATTCGGGATGGTGGCATACAGGGCTTCGAGGTCTCACTCTACCAGCGCAAGAAGCGAGACCACAAGCTGTAAATTTTGACTACACTACACTACGCATGTACTAAGAGCGCTTGTAAAAACTCTTTTCTCATTTAGCATTTCTCTTTATGGAGTATCTTATTAATAAAACGGTAGTTTAGATTGCAAGTCTCAGCTGTGTTTACACAAAGATTACTAAAACATGCTTCGTGATTGGCTGGACCTCGAAATGCCCGTGATGGATTCGGCCTCGGACTTATCCCTTTCGGACAAGGGAGCTCTTTTCGGTCTGTGCAAGGTGTGGGGAGACAAAGAGCGAGATGGGTATAAGACCTGCTTAGAGAATGGCAGTGAATGCGAAAGTATACGATAGAAATCCCGTTTGCATTCGATTTGCTTATAAATTAAACCCGCCAATTGAACCTGTGGCGAACTGCTTTATAAGACCTTTCTAATAACACCACCTCGCAAACACCATCACGTCAATCTCAGAATAACACCATGACACACATTACATCAGAATCTACTCCCCTCCTCCCAGAGCCTGCCACTGAGCGCTCAATCTCCTACCAAAGCTCCCATCCCGCCTACGATGCGCGGCCACTACACCCCAATTACAGCAAGCATGAAGAATGCCATGTTGACTACAGCGACATTCTTCGTGACATCATCATTGGCTTCTCAGACGGTCTCACAGTACCTTTTGCCCTAACAGCAGGCCTGTCAAGTCTCGGCAGTGCAAAGGTCGTCATCATCGCTGGCCTAGCAGAGCTCTTCTCTGGCATGATCAGCATGGGTCTAGGCGCCTACCTCGCCGCCGTGACAGAGCGCGACGCGTATCATTCCCAAGCTGGTAAAAAGGAATTCGCGGTTCAAAATAGACCTGGTGACGAGCGCACAGGTGTTTACGATGTCTTGGAAAAGTACAGCGTCTCGCGAAGTGCCGCTGCACCTTTGGTAGACGAGCTCTGCAAGAACCCCACAGAATGGGTGCGCTTCATGATGGATTTCGAACTCAAGCTCGAGGAGCCCAATGTTCATCGTGCGTGGATCTCAGCGGTCACCATGGGATTGAGCTACTTCATCGGCGGACTGATCCCCATGATTCCCTACTTCGTCATGCCTCGCGTGCGCGAAGCATTGTTCGTATCGATTGGTATCACGGTCGCTGTGTTGTTGGTATTTGGATACGTCAAGAACTACGTCGCAATTCGCAATCATCGTGCGGGTGTCTGGGGAGCGGTGCAGACATTGGTCATTGGCATGTTGGCAGCTGGCACAAGCTATGCGATCGTGCGGGGTCTGGATTCGAACGATTCTTGAAGGATGGTGTGACTATGGCGCGACGGAGGCGTTTGGCTACGGCGTTAGGGTTCTTTTGGATGCGAGCAAAGTCCTCGTGATGGACGGTGTGATTCAGGATTTGGGTGCGATAGGGATAAAAGTGATGATATCAGAATATTCGTATTAACGACCGAAATGACAATACTCCATTCCTCCAAAGGCAGCGTTTGTTTGCCTAACCAAACAACCATCTCCCGTTCCTACCTCCTCCCCCACTTATTAGTAGTGATCTGTTCGGGTGGTCTCATCAACACTGACCTGTGAAAAAAAATGTGAAGCCATCACCCTCCCCAGAGTGATCGGAATTGAGTCATCCAGCCCACAAGGGAACAGGACGCCGCGTATCGCACTTCAGTTTTTCCCAAAACGAGCCTCGCAAAGACGTTCCCATAGAGGCAGCGTGACGAAAGCACGCGCTCTGAGTATTTCTGATATCTTTTGCAGACGTGACATTGACGCCAGGCCGTTACCGGCAGACCGACGGTTCTAGCAGGATGCTAGCTGTCGGTGATGGGTGAGGCTTACTCCGAATTTCCCACATGCGAAGAGTGATTGAGAGACAGCGCGAGGCGTGTCTCTCTGTTTGTAGCATGGAAACGCAGCGTTGGGGAGGGCGAATGGCTTGAGGAGGGAAAGATTTTGGAAGCAAGGAAGGTTTTTTTTATTGTGCGGATACAGCCGGGGTTAAGCCGGGTGGGGCTGTAGGGTACACCTAGTTGAGCTTTCTGCTTGAAGGAAAATACCTGTTACCCTCAAAAGTTTAATGATGGATCCTTGTAGCCCCGAGAGTTTGGTAGCGAATGTGATTGAAGATAGGTCTCCAGGGTGTGACTTCGACTTTTTCCTGCTCCCATGGCTTTGATGCCTCAAAATGGCGGTCGCCCAACTTTGACTTCTCGACTACAAGTCAACAACCACTAACAATAGGCTTGTCAAATCGTAAGGAAGTTTCACATCGTTCCTAGTCACCTCTAATGAGGAGCGATATATATCTCGTAGTGATTTAAGAATACATAAACCAACAGCAACTATAATAAGAGTCTTAAGATCTCTCATCAATGTATGGTTCTCGAACCTGGTCAGCCCCTGTCGCCTGGGCTGTATGAATTACTAGCACATTTTAAAGACATGCTCATGTTATACAGATACAAATGGAACTGAGATTCTCCCGAAAATCAAGAGAATAATTAAAGAATAAAAAAAGTCCGCAACTGTTCAGTTTCCAGTGGAAATTGCATGACCAAGCTTTCATTCAGACTGAGACTGTTTTCAAAGACATCACATTTACAATTAAGAGCAAACGTCTTCTACTCAAGATAAATGACTGCAACATCTATGAGACACTAGGTATAGGTATATGCCAGTTGGAAAGTTATAGTTCATCAGTGACCTCGTTCACTCATCTCATTGAGATTGCCCAGGGCGACGAGCGGGGAAGTTAAAGTTTGTTATTTCTTTATTCATTAACATAGGAATTATTTATATATGACGTTAAAGAGACGTTTCCGACCTGACCTCTGACCTCGCACTCTTATGATCCATATCCTTCATATGAACTAAGTATGTCTCATCATTGTCTCCATATTCCACCTCATATGTCCTATGACATTCAATGCCCACGGGGTCGACCCGTCTTTGTGATCGATCCGCTTGAGAAGTAGCATTTGTTCCAAGAGGAACACTGCGATTGTGAGTGTTGCCAGGCGTTTGCTTGTTGCTCTTGCTGCCGTAGTTGTAGTAGCGTTGGGAAGTACCAAGAATCTTGGGGAATAGGCGGACGAGAAGAATTCGGAGGGACGGCATGCAGGCGCAGATGATACCGACGTTGCCTTCGATGGTGGACCATTTTGATACAGCGAGGTATTCCCAGGTTGCGTTGGAGGTTTTGACGCCGGCTTGGACAGTGGCGTGAAGACGAAGAATACTCATGATTGTGACACTTATAAATGTTAGTGAGTGAAGAGTCTAAGGTGGCAGGGAATGAACTTACAAGATACCGACGCTGAACATCATGCCAACACCGATCTTCTTTCGCCAATCCAAGTTTAGTGACTTGAGTTGAGATAAGGGAATGCCAATGATCCAAACGTCGAGGGCGATGTTGATAGCGGCATTTGACCAAGTAACCGCGTTGATATCGGCACATTTGCCTTCATGTTGTCCATCCCACTTCAGCCAGAAGTAGTTGATAGGCCGACACTGGAAGATGGCCACGAAAATAAACACCAGCCCAAAGACAACCGTGAACGCAACAGTCCCCCAAAGTAACCTCCTGACATTCTGCGTCGGAAAGATTCTCAGGTAGAAGAACAGCATAGACAGCTTCAGAAACGTTTGCAGTGAGAAGTACATGATGGCCATGGTGTAGAAGAACATTCCGAACTGGGTGATCTGATCAGGTGTAACAGTCCAGATGTCGCGACCCATGCCGTTGGGAGCGAGACCACGAGAGTTGATGACGATGGAAGGAATGGCGACACACATTGTCAGTGCGATGAAGAGATCGTCAAGGCCGAGGGGGAGCTTCCAGTAGAGCTTTGTACCGAAGCGTTGGATGATGAAGATTCCTGTTATGATGGCCATGACTTCATTGAGGACTATGAATTGGGGTGAGTGGTCTCTGACTGGAGCGCCACATGCTGTGAGAGTAGCATTTTTCGTGCCTACCGATGTGAGTTGGTGCACAAGAAGAGACCAAGGTTAACATACTAAGGGCCTGTGGAATTGTACATGCGCGCATGACGCAGCCTTCGATGTCTTGTTGTAGTGCGGAATTAGTGCACATGCACTTCTGGTCTGTAAGTTCACATGTCGATCGCTCAACGGCCGACACGAAACAATTTGCCTAGGTCCCCGTCAGTCACAACTCACATGTGAAAGTCATGAAAAAAAAAAAAAAAAACTCACAGCACATTCCGGTAACGCAGACAAAGCAGAAGCAGCAGCAGAAGAAGACTCTTGTTGAGCAAAAGCCAGAGGCAGAGCCGCAAGGCAAGCGAAGATAGCCCCACGCGGTAGCCGCATCGTAAAAAGCAAGATGATTGAGAAACAGATGGATCTGGGGATTGGGTGGGAGAGGGTGGACTGATATGTAGTTGCAGGGCTAGACAAGATCGTCTGCAAGGGAACTTCAGCCCAGTTTTATGTCACTGCCCGAGCTGTGCTTCAGATTCGTACGTAAGTTCCGCGGTCAGACCCGCACAGACTGATCTGATTCAGTGTTTTGAGTCAGGACAGACATGGTAATGGGGAAAAGACAAGTCAAGAACAGGCTGAATACGATTAAAACAAGGTGAGCCAAGGCGGAAGAGGAGGTCCCAAGGAACCGGATCAGGATGAACTTAATAAGTTTGGTTGATGACTTGCAGTGGATACGGCGTTATCATTGGGGACAAAAGGTCCATTACTTGGTGTCTGATATTGACAGGTTCGTTTACGGTGGCCGCGGAATGAAAGAGGGAGGTGTCACTACATCTGTAGTGGTGGGTGAAACGTGAAACCGTCAATCGCTGGTCAGAACTCTAAAACCGGCACTTGAGCCGATGATCTTTTTTACTTTTTTACTTTACTCTACAGAACCAAGAAACTGGTTTTCTACGACGATCGTGGGCTTTGATGGTCAAAGCAAAAGAACAATGAAGATCACGCCTCGATATAGATTAAACATTTCAGATTCCCGAATCCTCCGAACTGGGGCCCGTAGATCACCACGAGTCTCCTCTTCAAGAACCACTCTCTTTACCTTTGCGCCCCTGCGATATCCACTAGACCCTCTTGGTGATGTATATCCGACATCAAACCGTGATATGGGTTCGCCTATTGCGCCACCGTTTGCCAAGCAGACTCGCATTCTCCATTTAGGCAAGCCACTCGCCGCCAGTCTAGAAATAACTCAACGTTCGTTCACCGTTTTGCGAGTTAAAGGGGGGGCTTTTCCTCTTTCTCCTCCCCTTCTCTTCAAAGGGGTCCGCGGTGTAGTGGGGAACGAGACGGAGAGACCCCTGAAGCTAAAGACGCTAGCTATAATGGCATCGGACCTTTTTCCAAGCAAAGATTGGTGAGAGGGCTGTGGCGAGTTGGAATGACCAGATGATGTTTCGGGGTGACAGCTGAGAAGGGGAATATATACCGTTTAGGTGCTGCGAGTATCATGCATTCATTAATTGGCGACCTCCTTGCTGAAACTCTCCTTGCGTGAGAATTTCTGCAGAATGGTCTAGCCCTGTAACTGCGGGACCCCGTGAAGATTCTGTCAAAAGTGGCGAATGTGGATGAACTTTTTGCTTTGACTTCAGACTACTTGACTCAGAAGCAAATATCCATGAGCAAAATCCCCTCTGCGATCCGCAATGCCATCTCAACAGGTTTCTTGTAAAGATCATTCACACGTGGCTATGACTGGGTTCGTCGATTGCCAAGGCGGCTGGAGTCCGGCTGGAACAACCGGGATCAGCATGGGTTCTTTTCTTCTTTCATATTTAATCTCCGGCGCCTGGAACCCTTCTCTACCTCGGGTAACTCGGCTATCAGAACCCCATATAGGTCCCCCTGGCATGTTAATGCACATCCCCCATGAGGGACCTGCCAAGAAGGGTTATTCGCGCGGGAGGGCAGCATGGCATTGCAAAGTCAAAGATGAACCAACAATCAACAAAGCTTGCTAGTGCGCGGTGAGAGCTGAAGGATCTAAAGCCTGCACTTCATGGACTGTAGATTGCAGGAACAGGGGCTTGTAAATGCTAAATTCTCGTGAATAAATACTCATTCTGTCCCGCCTAACCACGCCACTTTGTCACTCATTCCGCTCCAAACTACCCTCAAAATGAAGTCCTTCGTCTCCTTGGCGCTTCTGCCTCTAGCACTTCTCATCGATAGCTCCAGCGCCACAAACACTAGCTGTCGCTGCCTCCCAAGCGACAATTGCTGGCCTGCCGATAGCGTCTGGGCCAAGTTCAACAGCACCGTCAGTGGTGCTCTCATCAAGACTGTCCCCCTTGGCTCGCCATGCCACGATCCCAACTACGACGAGGCGGCTTGCGCTGCCGTCAAGGATTCGTGGAAGTGGCCCATGACACAGTAGGTTTTCCAATCTTTCTAGCGCCGAGCGCCACAAATTAACCAGAAACAGCATCGAGACTTCATCGTCGGTGATGCAGAATTGGTTCGCCAATCAGAGCTGTGACGCTTTCACTGCGGAGGAGAAACCCTGCACCCTTGGAAACTACGTGAGCTACGCCGTCAAGGTCTCGAATGCTCGCCAAGTAGCTGCCGCCGTTCAATTCGCAAACTACTACAACATCCGGCTAGTCGTCCGAAACACGGCTCATGAGTACGTTGCACCCCAGATTAAAGTTCGATAACCTTATTAACTTTATCGCTTTTAGCTACTTTGGTCGATCTACTGGTGCTGGCGGCCTCGCTATCTGGACTCATCATCTCAAGAACACTGAGGTTGTTCAATGGGCTGACAAGACTTACAACGGCCCTGCTTTCAAGCTTGGTGCTGGTATCCAGGGCTTTGATAGTGTTGAGTATGCTGACTCTCAGGGTCTTACCAGTGTCCCTGGTGAGTGTCCCACTGTAGGCCTTGCTGGCTTCACTCTGGGCGGTGGTCACTCTCCTCTCAGCTCCAGCTACGGTCTTGGTGCTGACAACACCCTCGAGTTTGAGGTTGTCACCGCTGCTGGTCGTATTGTCCGTGCCTCTGCCACCGAGAACAGTGACCTTTACTGGGCTCTCAGCGGCGGTGGTGGTGCCAGCTTTGGTATCGTCACTTCTATGACTGTTCGAGCTCACAAGACCACTACCATTGGTGGTGCCACTCTTACGCTGGTTGCTGGCACTGACAAGGATGTCTTCTACGATGCTGTCACCAAGTTCCACGAGCTTCTGCCAGCCATGATTGATCACGACGCTACAGTCACCTACATCCTCACCAGCGCTTATCTCTCCATCAAGCCTGTCACCATCGCCAACTCCACTGGCGACTATGTCCGTGATGAGGTTCTCGCTCCTTTCACAGCCTACCTCTCCAAGGCCGGCCTCACGCCCACCGTCTCATACACCACCCTGAGCTTCCGCGACCACTACGAGCTCTACAATGGCCCTCTGCCCGGTGGCCACCTGGAGGCCTCTCAGTTCCAGTTCGGCGGTCGTCTCATTCCCCGATCCGTTCTTGAGACTAACAACGTTGCTTTCAACAAGGCCCTCCGCAGCCTTGGTACCGCTGGTGTTCTCGTCGCTGGTAGCAGTGGCAAGTTCGAGAGCTACCCTGGCGTCTCCAATGGCGTCCCTTCATACTGGCGCAAGGCCGCTATTTCCCTGCAGATTGGAACTCTCTGGGACTCTACTCGCTGGGCTGACATGATCGCTGATCAGAAGAAGATCACCGAGGTTTACATGCCCCAGCTTAAGGCTGTTACTCCCGGCAGTGGCACCTACATGAACGAGGCTGACTTCAACGAGCCTGATTGGAAGAACGTTTTCTACGGTACTAACTGGGACCGTCTGAATGCTATCAAGAGGAAGTGGGATCCTAACTCCTTCTTCTATAACTTCAAGGGTGTTGGAAGTGAGGCTTGGACTGTGGCCAATGATGGTCGCATGTGCAGGGCGTAAGACTTGTAATGACTTCTATTAGCACATATTTCAATTGTATCATACAATTTAGCATTCATAACTTGCATAGCATGGGGTATTAGCATTCAACGGGGTATATATTATTAGAGTTCTTGAAGGCCTATTACGATACAGCTCTATTCTTCATGTGACATGTTTCTGAATAGTATTCTACGATGTAACTGATGGATAGTAAAGGAATTATGAAATTTAAATGGCTAACCCGATTCATCAAAGCCGAATGTTACCGTGCAAGCTGTAGTCATATATGCCACAGTCATCGCATTTTGTCGTAGCAACAGATCAAGTTTAACATATGTAATATAAGTGAAAAAACAATCTATTGAAGCCTGAATATATATATCTCGAAAGGAATGAAGGAGATGTAAAAGGTAAATGCAATCCCAGCCCGAATCCTATTCTATCCCGTACGTCACCATCACCTCTTCGCTAATGTAAAGCCGATATCCGTAAGAAAGCGCAGTGCTAATGCCTGACACCTCATATTCTAACTAACTTAGAAGCCGCCGTTAGGGTTGGGGTTAGGAATGACCTGTCCACCCTGCTGAACAGGAGGGATGACCGACTTGACAGTCTCAGCAGCAAGCTCCTTGTGTCTTCGGAGGCTGAAGTCCTGGTTATCAAAGTTCTGGTTGATGACGCCAACCATGCCGTTCTGGCAGTGGTCTCCCATCTGCTGAGCACAGTAGTACCAGATAGGCTTGGAGTCCTCAACCACAATCTGGAAGACATCAGGAGCCTGGCCCTCCTGGGTAGGGAAGTTGAAGCCGGCGAAGAAACCGCTGCCGTCGGCGAGAGGTTCGCAGGGCTCGCCGAAACTGGATTGGGCGACGGTGTGGTTCTTGGGGAGGAAGTGCCACTCGACAACGTCGCCGACTTCAGCGACGACGTTGTCGGGGTCGAAGCGGAGACCACCGAGGCCGGCGTTGACGGAGTGGGTTACACCGGTGAGAGTGACGGTCTTGTCGGGTGTTGAGCGGACGGTCTTGGAGGCGGGTGCCGCGGAGACAGTGGCGGCGAGGAGGAGAGTAGCGGAGACGATCTTGGAGAACATTTTGATGGTTTATGAGTTATGAAGTTGAAAGTGAGGTGAAAGAGTTGTTGAGTAGTGTGAAAGTGTAAGTTGTTTGATTGTTAGTGTTGTTGTGATAATGATAAAAATATTGCCAGTAGACCGGATATCTCCTTCATTATATAGACAATTGAATCTATCTAAAATCTATTTCAAATTCATCAAAGTCATCATCATCATCACAGTGTAACTCATCTCTCTGTGCCACCGCCTCAGCTGGGAATAGCAACCAGCTGTCCAACTCAGCCATCCCCGGAAGAGCTCTCCTCCGAGGCCTGTCAAGCCGGGATTTTCTCTGTCCCCATTGGCCAAAACATGATTCTAGCATGGCTGAGGGGAGCTGACTGTTTCTCGGCATTTAGTGAGCTGTAAGCGTGGTTTACACTAGCCCCCAAAGACTGCGCCTCAACGTGGAATGAATGATGAGATTCTTATTTTTATCTTAGTAAGAGGATTTCTATTGGTTGGAGGCATGAGAGTGCTTTTTGGCAAGCTGCTTATGTTTCAAGCCATGGGATTTGTTTGTGCGATGCTGGTGCTTGTCAAGTCGGGGAAGCTTACTTTGCATGGTGATGCCTGTATTGCCGACTATCCGAATACCATGCTTTTCTTCCTTCAGTGAAGAGCTTATATTAAAATTGCAAGAGACCTTGATTGAACAGGTTCGGCCGCTTCGGGTTTGACGACATCCGGCGCTATAATTGTCAAAGCTTTCTATACCGTCGGGCATAACAATCTCACTCAGCGGTGTCCTTGCCTTCATAGCGCCAAGCTCTTGGATTGCCCCCGATGCTCAATAAGCCAAAAAATTCCCTAACGGAAGGTAAAATCTCAAGGATACTCACCCAAGTACCAAAAATCAGAACGTGGCGATCACGCTGGGACAGCATCGCATGGAATTGACAATTCTGGTTAAGTGGCGCGGCCCCCATATTATTAGCATCAAACCTAAGAACACAGAATCTTTGGCCCAATGGGGATGTCTCTCTTTAATGCACGGCATATGTGTGGTGGCAGTGACCAAAGTCCTTTCTCAGCATAAGTGCAGTTCTGAGTTGGACAGCGGGCTTGACATGTTGTCAGCATTGCTGCATGGTTGTTAAAACGCAACAGCTTGAAACCCTCAGCTTGAACCAATAGCCTACCTACTGAAGGTGAAATCATGTGCATGGTGAGATAAGAATAAATAAACTACCAGCGTGCTACGAAAAGTATGCAATGACAAGTTCTGGGTCAGGGTTAGAATGGCCAGTACGAATCATCCCCATCAAGCCATCATAATCAGATGAAACGAATCACACTAGTCCATTGTGGCCTCGAGTCCCAGTAGCTCCGTACGCGTTCTAAGTTTAGTGTCATCATGGCCGTCGGGGCTCAGCCTCACGGACATTCAAGCATCACACTTGTAACGCATCATCCATACATAACCCCGCAGTATGTCATATTCGACTCCCAATCACAGAACGGGTGGCTTCCTCTTACTATCTTGAATCGCTGCTTGACTAAATATATCGGACCTCGATATAATTAACCAGACCTCTCAGTAGGATTAGACCGCTTCATGTTTTGTCTTGGTTATACAAGGATCCCTCGTCTCATTCTAATAACACTGCCATCGAGGATATCGAAATAGGCCACGCGGGGATAACGCTATATTTATGCAAGTAGACTCGTTAAGCAATCACTTGACATCACTTCTGATCCCCCAAACCGTTGTGGAGATAGACTGGCTGCCCAGGAAGGCTCTTTCGAGTCTGGAAGTACATTCTGCCCTTTAGAAGCGGAAACTGGAATGAAAGATGTACTAAAAGCGGTGAGGTTGATATCCTTGTCATGTAAGTTATGTGTCTTACCGGTAGTTCAAATTGAGAACGCTGAAAACGTGAACTGCATCCTTGAATATCTTCTCGGACCAGCTGACCGAGTCCCTGTCCATCGGCCATGAGTCAAGGCATAGAGGATTTGACAGTTTATCCACTTACATTTTGTTGATCGCAATGACCAATCTTTCTCGTGGCAGAAGCTCACCACTTGACAATAGAGCTGCCAATTTCGTCGCTGATGCGGCCCAGGTCAATAAATCTGAGCCATCAACGACCCAAATAGCAAAGTCAGGCGTTTGACTTTCTGGAAAGAATCTATCAGTAATAAGCTAAGTGAATAAGGAGTTTGATGGCATACTCTCAACTTCAAAGAGGCCCGATGGAGCATGGAAACATAGAGGCTGCCCTCTCTTCTCAAAGAATGTCATAATGTCTCCATACTGAATTCCTTTCCGTTCCAGCTCCTCCAACTGTGACAGCCCAAGCCCGCACCATTGAGAGTTAGCATAGCAACTTCCGATCAAGAAAATAATAAACAATACCATATAAATCAGGCAGCCGACAAGAGTCTTCTTACCAGCTCCGGCATCGCCTAGTACGCTCAGCGATCTCAAGGTCATGTTCTAGGGGGCAGCACGGCAACACGATGGGAATAACTGTCGCGTGATGAAAGACGATTTGCTTGAAGAATAAGCCAAGGCGGGGTAATCTGGAAAATAAACTAGAGTTGGTCAGCTTCAATTCGATTGGGCAATGTTTGCTTTTTCATGTCGTGAACCAACAGCTTTATGTTTGCCCAGGATGAATCAGCAGCCAGCCACAGACGCATCGTGCTCTTGGGACCTGGACCTACAATGCATGGTTCAAGCACTTTGTAGCAGAATGTTTGGTTGCGTTGGCAATGCTTGTGGCAGCTGGTAGCGATCCCTGGTCTTAGCTTTAGTCGGAAAAACTTGATCTACTTGGTGTGTTTCCCAATATCATGAACTATCAATGTCATGAACTATGTGCCGATGCTTGAAACCCTAAACCATTGCATTGAGAAAGAGAAATAGTTATCAAGAAAAAGGACTGTTCAATCATGATAAATTTTATTTGTTTGTACCCTTTAATATCTGTGTATGGTGACTATGAAGTTTGTTGACGATTGAACTATGATGAACAAGTTGAACCGCTTGGTCTTGACAGGTGCAGCAGAAACAAGCAACCACGATAAAGTTTATCCATTGGCATATCTTTACAAAGAAACCGTAGTGGTTTTAATATAAGGCTTGCTCCCAAGGCCATCACCCAGAAGCTGTTCCAGCTACAGAAATATGGTTCAGTGAGCTGTGAAGGCTGTTGACTTGGGGCGAGTATGCCTCACCCTCTGTCACATACGACCATAGCTCGTAGAAAATACGGGATCCCGTCTGCTCTCCCATAGTCAAGCTGCGAAGCGCTGGATTAGTAGTTGGGTCGGTGACGACCAGCGAATCCCCGGTGTTGTATGTTTTTTGGTGTTGAAACTAATTTTTGCTAGTCCCCACGATATCCACCTCAGCAAACCAACTTCCTTCGTAGATGGGTAGTTCAAGACCACCGGAAACATCACTGCTTGAAGGAGACTTTTGTGAATAATATTTCATTCTAAGTATATATGCTAAACAGATTCTCCAGCTCTTGTGTTATTGAGATCCATCGACATGGTTGATCCAGGCAAATATTAGGAATGTCCTCGGCCACCGCCGTCAAATCACTGCTGCTTACTGAGATAATCCAGTTATGGTCATCATAGGTCTGTTTGCGTCATAAGGGTCTCGGTGTTTTTCAATAGCGATATTCCTTGCATCTAGAAACAGTGAGATTCGACTGTTTTGTAAAAGATGTCAATGCTGTACTTACTGTTTACCCGAGCACCAGAAATGAGTATACCCACCGACAGAGTGATTAGATGTAGATTAAGTAAAGGCTATATTGAACACAGAAGATAAGTAGTACTCTTAGAGTTCTAAAGTAACCGGATCCCAAACAACTCGTACGTCACCAGCAGTTCGTGGCCTGCCCGTCAGCATACTAAGTGCTCGCTAGAAATTTTGATGAAATACATGCATACCTTGAGGTCCTGCTCGCTTTTGAATCAAATATTTATGTTACTCTCCGCGTGATTCTGATATTATACGGTTGTGAAAGATCTCAAGTATGAAGCCCGCACTTCCATGTGACTTGATGAGCACTTTTACCACCCATTGGCCATTGCCGACTCGGCGACTGGTAATATAAAAAGTCTCTAGCACCTAAATTTGCCATGGCATCCCGTCCAAGCCCAACTTCAGAACGTCCAACTTATTTGGACGTACTGGACAATGAACATCGGAAGGTACTCGAAAGAGCTGTGAGGAACCTCCTGAGCACGGAGGTAGCCGAGGTTATATACGCCCAGATTCTTGATGGACTTCCCACTGAAAAGTCTCTGAGAGACAGTTCTGACTATGTTAAAGATCATCCCGTTCATAGCATCCAACACACCGAGATTTGCCCCGGATATGTAGAGAAAGCCCGCGAATTTAGCAATCAGTTTGACTTATTACAGCTACAAATAAAGTTCAAAGTGAGTCTCCGATTTCAGAGAGTTCCGTGTATGGCACTCATACTTGCTTAGACAATCAAAGCCTTTGAAGATGCACTACCAGGCTCAGAACAATTCAGTCTTCGACTGATCGAACTCGTTGCCGTGGCTTTTCATGAGATCGGCGCTCATCTCTTTGATCTCGATGACGGTGCTCACAAGCACAAAGTCTACGAAGAATGGAGGCAAACTGTACTAGAAGAAAAAGAACGCATGGGTTGAGTCACAACGATACTATGATCCTCCTCCTATCGCCTTTTGCCATCGAGCATATCGATATCCTGAGCAGTATCCAAAAGGTTTAGCTGATGTTGCTGGCTATTGGGCTGAGTCTAAAATCCTCGGTGGGGTCGTTTTATTCGACCGTGGTGAGACTGAGCAAGATGTATGATATTTTGATTCTTGATTATACAGACCAAAAGCTGACAATAATTTCGCTTGGAACAGTGCAATGCCATGTGGATCCATGGAGACCTGATTAGAGGCCCGAGAACTCTCTACTCACCTACCAAGGAACAATTCGATGCCTTGACCAGGTTCCTCACTAACCCATTAGAGGAAGGTTTAACATGCCCATTTCCTATACATGGAGCAAGCGTTAACAGACCACGATGGCATCCATATCACGCATTCGCATACTATCACATCTTCCGTGATAGGTATGAGAGGAAGCTTCCGCCAAACCCACCACAACCAGGCTGCGTTGAGGATGGGATGGACTGGCCAGAACTTGACGATCGGCGTATTCTTCTGCTGGGGGGGTTTTCTAACGCTCAAGGCGAGCCATACGTCAATGACGACGAGTATGCTGCGGCTACAGTGAGGATCAAAAACATCACGCCTTCTTCGCCTCTTTGGCGACCATCTGAGATCTAAATTGAAGCTTAAAGCGGCATTTATTGGGTGTCAAGAGGCAAACGTGGGATACAGGTTATGGTCTCGAGATGATACACGAAATTTGGAGCAACATCACAAGAAATGAGTGACTAGGTCTATTCTCAGCAGTCAAAGGAATTGATACGTTTCATTATGGTGAGAGTTTGAGAAAATAAACTGGTCAAAGAGCAAGCTAAGTTCATCATAAACTATGCTAAATATATACCAGCAAGCTAGATTTATCATAAACTACCCTCAAGATACCATAAGCAAGCGAATTTCATCATAAATGATCCTAAAGATATCCTAATACCACCTTAGCTTTTTTATCACTTGGGATACTCAAGCTCTCAGCCACAAGTCTCAACCGCAAATAACACATCTGGCTAATACCCCTCGCGTAGCTTTTAACAGCTACATCCACACACACCAGGCAGAACACAGTTCTTTCCACAGCCATATGGAAGTCCATTTGTTCCGCAGTCCTCCCACTTGCACCTGGTCCACGGCCCGACCCCTCCGGCCGTAGCGGTCCAGCACCATTTGCCGCTCCCTTTCTCACCGCAGCTCTTCCAGCAGTACTTTTCTGAACACCCGTACGGTGCTTTTTAGTAGCAGCGCCTCTTTTGGAAGAGCTTGGAAACACCCGTTGGGGTTGTATCAGGGACATCCCCTTCCTCGAAGGGGGCTAGAGAGGCTCCCTCGGCGGAATCAAGGGTGCGGTTGCGGCCGAGGGGATGATCGGCGCAGAGGCGAAGATCCGAGGGCTCTACACCATCAGGGAGACTTCCGGGGGTGGCCTGAAGAATTCCGAGATCTCCACAAACAGCTTCGGCACCCGAGATAGTGGAAGATACAGCAGAAATCAGGGTTGAGTAGGCGAGAACGAGAATAGCGCTGTCGTATTTCATCGCGACTGATGAATGTAAATTGAAGATAGAACGTGTTTGAGTAGTAGATGTGTTATTTGCAGTTGAGACTTGTGGCTGAGAGCTTATATCAGCACAGAGAACTTTGTGTTTGAGCAGTGAACAGGTGCTTGAACGGGAGCTGTTGCGGATGAATTGCACTAAAGACTGAGGATTATCCAGGCCTATTTACACTTATTGCAAAGACTTTTCTTCCAGAGGAGAAGAGTATTGGTATCTGCTCAACAATTTGAGGCAGTACAGTAAGCATGAGAAGCCCTGTTAATGCTGTTGGTCGCCATGACGCCCTGCAGCCCAGCGTTGCTCAAGGCCGTCCCTGACTTGATACCGGCTATTATCAATATTGAACAAGAAACCACACTCCTTGTCAAGCCCTTAATCATTAATCATTTACAAGATTAGGGCACGACGGAAAGTTCATCTACTGGAGGAAGTTAATCAAATGAGCAAAGGTACGTGGATAGAGTTATTATTAGGTACCAGCCTAGCTAAGAGTCTCTCCCTGTCACAAAATTGATCAAAGGTACAGTAGCGTCAAAAAAGCAGGCTGGTTTAAAAATTCCAAATTCTAAGAGAAAGGTGTATAGCCAAGGGTCAAGACGGATGGTGACTCAGCCCCTTGTCAAATATCTCATGAAAAGAGTAATCGCCGTGGGAATAACCACGCAAACCGAACCTTTCATACATCCATGAGTTGCCTATTCGGGTTTGTTAGTCTAGAACGAGCGGAATATACGAGTAATATGCCTCTGTAAGCGAATGACCCTGGTGAGCCAAGACGGTCTGGATCGCATATGTGTCTCACTTAGTTGACAGCAAATGAAGCTTTGCGCAAAATTCACAGGGGAACGGAACCTTCTGAACAAATCATGGTTCTGGAGTACAATGTGACCAATTGGCAGTCAGGTATCAACCAGCATGATATGATCATGAGAACGTGATCACAGCCAACAACCAACAGTCAAAAACGCCGCATTCGGACATAGTACCTGATATTCTGATAGCGAGGATACCGATCAAACCGCGAAATTAGATATATTCATTTGAACTTAACTCGTGGCCACCCCGCTGCTTCCCATCTTTTCAAAAACACCAAACCTTGCCTCTTCGTTCGCAGCCATCACAGGATTCTACTTGCTTCATTTTCCATCCAAAATGTTCGTTTCAAGGTCCGCCATTGTTGGCCTACTGCTGCCCTCAGCATCCGCTGTTTCACGTAAGTGTATACCAAGACTCAACCTCTTTCCAGTGAGGTATTAACTTAGGGAATAGTCACATACAGCAAACTCTATGACAACAACTCGATCCCTGTTAGCCAACTGGCATGCTACAAAAACGGCCTTATCATGGATGGGCAGCCAGAATGGCAAACTATTGGGGACATCCCGCATTCGATCACCGGTCTTGAACAAGTCGATGGACCAGATTCTCCCCTTTGCGTTTCCCGCTGGATACTTACATATGGTGAGACTTCCAGACCCGTGCTTATCCTAGATAGCGCAAAGGAGGGGTTCGTATCGACTCTTGATGCATTGAACTGGCTTACGGGTAACAAGGGCGAAGAGCTTGGAAAAGTCGAGGTGAAGACTACTAGGGTTGATCGCACGAATTGTGCCTTTCCCCTGAGGAGATACAGAAGGGACTCTGATGTGTCTTGGTGGTTTTTACCTGGCATCTGCCTCGCAAATAGTTTCTTGGAGGGCATCTTTTGCCGTCTCTTCTCATCATCCTCCTGGGTTCAATCTTTTACTGTCAGTTGGATCCCAAAGCGAATCGAATAGTGCTTAGCTAGTGATGTGTTCTGAGAGAATTGGCATACTTATAAAGCCTAGTCGTAGGTAGCAGTAGCACTAGAAAGCACGGTTAATTGCCGCCCTATAAATATCATTCAATGAGGCTGAACTACACCCTAAGCTCCTCCGAGAGATCCGAGCCTAGAGCTCTCATTTCGGCACGGAAGCTATATAAAAGGAACGGAAAGAAATACAGCAACGGTTAGATCGTCGCAATTAAATAGGACGGCCTACGTTGTAAGTGGTGGATGATTTATGAAACAGAACCTTGCAGACAGCCGTACTTTGCCTATTTAGGCGATTCGGATAGTGTCTGCCGAAATCTCCAGGGTTGATCAGGAGATCGGAGAAAGTATATAAAAGACAAAGTATCCTTATTGATTGCGTTAACGGTATTGTTCGTTATTGAATACGTTGCTGCCTGTTCAGATATCACGTCACGGGCAAGATGAAGGTGGCTGTATTGACCCTTTTTATGACCGCTGTGTCGGCCGCCTCACTCCCTGTAAGTCTCGCCATCGTTAACAAGAGGCACTGCTAATCTTTGGATGCAGAGCTATAGATTTGTCGGAAGAGTCAACCCGGCGACTAAGCAGCTCACATGGCCGAGCACCGGAGTGGCCTTCACATTCAAGGGAACTACCGCTAGTATTAAGATCGACGGCATCACCGGGACATCAAGCGCAGATTTGATCATCGACGGCGGCAGTCCAATTCTTATTAAAAATGTAGAGGGAACTTCGATCTCGACTCCAAAGCTCACAAAGGGTACCCATACCGTTGAGCTTCGCAAACGATCAGAAGCCTCTTTCGGTGTCTTCCGAGTTACCGGCGTCAACACGGATGGCCAACTGCTCGAGAATGTGGCGCCAAAGCGCAAAATTGAGATCA
Source organism: Fusarium odoratissimum NRRL 54006 (assembly GCF_000260195.1). Classification (NCBI taxonomy): domain Eukaryota; kingdom Fungi; phylum Ascomycota; class Sordariomycetes; order Hypocreales; family Nectriaceae; genus Fusarium; species Fusarium odoratissimum. Next base: position 1,365,916 of record NW_022158695.1, on the reverse strand, counting down.
TTGGCGACTCCATCACCGTTGGATACGGCCTTGATGGCGTTCTGCCTTGTGTCGACTCAGCCGTACTGCAGAACAATGGCAAAACATACGGTGCCGTGGCAGCGAGAGCTTTGAAGGCGGACTATAGTGTCGTCGCCTGGAGCGGCAAGGGCCTTATCCGCAACTATGCCCAGAACCCCCCTGATACTTCACCAACTATGCCAGTTCTCTACACGCGCTACGGGGCCAACGACGCCGACAACAGTTTCACGTTCCCTAGTTCGTGGGTTCCTGATGCTGTGGTGATCAACCTGGGCACAAATGACTTCAGCTACCTAAACGTGCGCCAGCCAGTCAACCCTGCCGATCTCACCAAAGCCCTGGTCAAGCTGGTCAAGAGCATACAGCCACACTATCCAAAGGCTCAGTTCTTCTTTGTTTCTTCCCCGCTCCTCAGCGATAGCTACCCCACTGCAACTGATGCGCAGAAGTCCACACATGTCAAAGTTCTTAAGGACGCTATGCAACAGCTGACTGGTGTCAAGACCCATCTGGTTGATTGGCCTACTCAGGGTTCTGATGCAGGATGTGACTATCACCCTAATGCTGCAACGCAAGCCAAGGGCGGCGCACTTCTGGAGGCCTCTATTAAGTCAGCTCTAGGATGGTGAGTGCCGAAAGACAGTGGTAAGCGATTATGAAAAGGCAAATTGGTATCGAGTGAGGTTTCTTTAGCTCCGAGTGAAGTCAGATAAGATGAAAGTGATGGATGAATGGAAAGCTACTCACTCTAATAAAAAACGATTGGCATGATTTTCTTATTGGCAATTTCTAGCAAAACTATAGTATATCAGCTCGTATAACAACTATTTTCATAAGCTGATCATCTCTCTGCATAGCCTCGTTTGTGCATATTATCCTTGCAATATTTATCCAGTCACATCATGCAGGCGGGGCCATATTGCACTGGTCCAACATGACTTAAATAGTTCACAGCCCGATTCTAGCTGATCCCTTCATGCTTTTGTTTCACTCTCCTGTTTTACTGATCATCTCAAAATGGATCCGATTACAGCATTTCAAGTCGCTGCCTCAGTCATAACCTTCGTGGAATTCGGGCGCAATATTCTCACTGAAGCCCGTGAGGTATACCAATCTCCGTCGGGGACACCGTCAAAGGTCGCTCAGCTGGGCCAAGTCGCAAAAGACCTCGCCGCTGCTGGAGATAGCGTGTCGGAATCCCTGATCAAAAGTGCTCCAAACTCCAGCGCAGCTTCCGATGAAAAGCTCTTGAGGCTATGCGGAGAATGCAACACCATCAAGAATGAGTTTCAGCAAGCTCTGACCAGGTTTCAAGCACGAGGAAATAACAAATTAAATCATGCTGTTAGCAGCGTTTCTGTAGCATTTAAGACGATTTGGTCTCAGAGCAAGATTGATGAGCTTGATCAACAGCTTCGACGGATACAGTCAGAAATGACTATGGCTGTTCTTATGTCGCTTTGGTGGGTTCCAATAATTGATGCCTACAATTTCAATTCCTTCCTAATAAAATTGACTTAGGGAGAGGGAAACGGTTGAAGGCAAGTCTCAAAAGCAATATCTGGAAAGGATAGAAGCAAGCATCAACCAAACCAACAATAGACTCGACAACGTGATGCATGATCTGATACAGACCTCTTATGGGAACACTCCAGAGGGTATCGATAATCGGACCCAGCTACTCAGAGAATTATCGAGAATTAATTGGAAGCCGGATCGTGTCATGGTTATTGATGACGAAGAGACAACAGAACTGTTTCAGCAAGACATCATCGACAGCCTTTGGTTCTCGTCAATCGAATCTAGGGACAGGTCGATCCCAGATCCATACAAGTCCACATATAATTGGATCTTCAGTGAATATTCAGATACCAAGTTTGTTGAGTGGCTCAGAGGATCTGATGATCCTCTCTACTGGATCACTGGGAAGGCAGGCTCTGGGAAGTCTACGCTTATGAAGTACATCGTTCACCATGCATCTACCATAGCGCACCTGGGTCATTGGGCTGGCAAATCTCCTATCTTGTTTATTTATTTCTATTTCTGGGAGGCAACTACACAACCTCTCCAGTATACCCAGGAAGGCCTTTTGCGCACTCTCCTCTGGCAGTCTTTCAAAACCAGACCAGAATTAATTCCTGTCGTGACTCCACACCGCTGGACAGCAAAGTTCGCTCTACACGGCTTGGGAGGCTCCTCTCCTGAGTGGACGTTGGACGAATTAGAAGAAACATTTCGGAACCTGGCTTCACTTAACGGCTCATCTTTCAACTTGACTATGTTTATTGACGGGCTTGATGAGTTCGATGGCGAGCCTGAGGCTTTGGTAGGATGGGTGAAGCGGGCTGTCGAGAAGTTCGGCATCAAAGTTTGTGTTGGAAGTCGCCCCTGGACTGCTTTCGCCGATGGCTTTGAACAGCATCCTTCACTTACTATGCAGCATCGTACAGCATCAGATATCGAAGCTTACGTTGATGGCCATTTCAACACCAGCCCGGCTTTCAAACAATGGCAAGCAATATCTGTTAAAGAGACAGAAAAGCTACGACAACAGTTTCTGATCAAGGCTGACGGAGTTTTCCTCTGGGTCTATGTGGTAGTAAAGGACCTTATGTCAGCTTTAGCCAAAGGCAAGAGCTTGAAAGAACTCCATGCGATCCTGGATGCTTTACCTGTGGACGTCATAAAGATGTACACCAAGATATATGAAAACCTTGACCCAAATGAAGCTGCAACAGCCTCTCGCTATCTAGCCGTACGGCTCGCTTCCGCGATCTCGCTCACTACCGATGTATTATGGTCTATTGAAGAGAAATCGACGGCTCCTCCACATGATCCGTATGAGTCTGACCTAAGGGACGGCATAATCGAGAGACGTCTGGATAGCTCCACACGAGGGATGTTGGAGCTCTCAAGAGGCTACATCGAATTCCATCACAGGAGCGTCAGGGAGTGGTTACTACTCGATGATGTCTCGCAACTAATGGAGTCCAGGCTCCCTACAGATTTTAATGCAACCCTTTTGCTATTGCAAGAGCACATCCGGGGCTTGAGCTATTACGGCTCTTCGCGTTGGGACTACTTCTGGCCGTTCATGGCTGAGGGAGTAGTTGAGTCATTCTGGGCTGCTATCGCCATAGCCTTTCAATATGCAAACATGGCCAGTGGATCGGCGGCTGTAACACAGTCAATGATTTGCATGTTGGATAGATTTCAACATGTTCTCGATGAAAAGGCAAAATTAATAGTCGAGGCTAGGTTTCGGAGCAAGATTGAGAAGCCCGATCCCTGGATGCTTCGGAAAGCTGCCGGCGACAACGAACTCAATCCACAGACACGACCACCGCCTCAGTCATCTCAGTCTATCTTCTCTCCATTCTCCAAGTTGTACAGCAGTAGTCAAAGGTTGATGCAGAGAATGAAGAACACAAAAGCCCAAGAGCACCATACGGCTTACCAATGGTTTTTCTCCCAAGACGACAACTTCCGGATCACTGCAGAAGATAGCTTCGTTGGTGTGGCTGCTCAGTACGCTGTAGTTCCTTATGTAATGGCGAAAATCAAGGAGAACAAACAACTCGTCAAACAAAGAGATGACCAAAGATCGCTTCTCCACAACGCGATTTTCGGGTTCCGGATGTACCGAGAATGTTGGTTTTATTTTAAAGATGTTGAAGATGAGGACGGGTCATATTATCCAAGATTGGAATTGGTGAAAGGGTTGCTGGATGCTGGAGCAGCGACAAAAGGGCATATACATCTTCCAAAAGCTGGCCCAGTTTATCAAGTCCCAGAAGATTTTGATTACGTAGATGTTATACAGAGTCTTCCAAAAGATGCACGAGAGGCGACTGGACCAGAAGAGTATTGGAATGAGGTTATACGACTTCTCCAAAAGAAGAAGAGATGGGAGTTTGGTCATCGAAAGAATCAGTCGACTACATAAATTGGTAGATGCGAGCAGACGGATATAATCACCGCGGCCCTCGACTGAACCTATAAGTCCACAATAGAAACAGTTATACTCCTTATCATGATAGTTAGGCACCATCCGAGGAAGAAAGACCCTGGCCCTCATACAGTCAAGCTCGTGCGAATTGTATGCGGTGTTGTTCAAAATGGACCACCATTGCAATGTAAGCCATCAAAGTCGAGAATATGGACCCCTCGAAGAAGGGAATCACTCCTTCATTCGGCCCCTACGATCAAGAAACTCTTCCTTAACCATATCCTCCCTGAGGTATACAAATATGCAAGAGCTTCGACAGGGATCGGAAAACGAGCGGCTGAGAATTATGCTAAGCTTCTCATTGGTCGTCCTACGCCTTTCTGAGTGTACCTATAAATAGAATAAAAATCTTTCGGTCTTGAATCTTCTAAGCTTTCAAACCCCGTTCAAGATGGATTGGTAAACTCCTAGAAGATGCATCATGATAAGGATCCATTTCAAGGCAGCTCTGGGATGGCGAGTGTTAAGATGCGGCATTGAGGAAATTTCTTGAACATGGATTTGTGCAAAGTAGGCTCCTAAAACGTCCAAGAGAGTTTGAATGACGAGCCGACAGTGTGGTATTCTTGTTTGATCGTAATCGTAATTGAAAAACCTTATAAATTAATGTCTAGTATAACCATGATGTACTGCTAGAATGGCCAGCTACTTCATGAAGGTACAGGGAAAACTGGGTTACACCCAGAGGAAAAACCCCAGACTCCAGTCTCCAACTCATCCTCACAAACCTTCAACACCAACAACCCAATGCTAACGAGTGTAGAACTCACCATCATTCCAAGTAACGGTAATAGGCCCTGAGCCGCTTGAAGTAGCGTAGGCTCCATACGTCTTGTGGTGAAGTAGTGGAGTATTTCTCTTGCCCATTGATGTAGACCTTGTATAAACCAGTATCGGCATCATGAATGGTGTTGACAGTGACCGTTGCACCAACTTTGGCAACTCCCTGAGCAATCATCCCTCTGCCTCCCACACCGTACAAACTTCCAGATTTATCCGCAGCCAGCATGAACCATGCGCCCTTGTTTCCGAGTGTTTGCTTCAGAGAGATTCGATCCCCTTTGAACGAGTTAATGGAGAATTTGCCAGTAAACTGGTGAACGTCCGAGTTATAGTGATCTTCGGAGCTGTATTCGGCGCGGAGATGCCCGTTGCCGCATCCGGAACCGACCTTTTGGCCGTTGGCCTTTGGTGGAAGATGAAAGGAGTCACCTTTGATTTGTCCTCCTGCGCAGTGCTGCGGGTTGAGGGAAGGTTCGACTTTCTTCCATCTTCCGCCACCGAGGGGAGTGGCGGCAAGAGCCAGAGGGACCAAGAAGGCGATGGATAGGTTGTTGAGAAGCATGACTGAGGAAAAAGGTGTAGTGACGGCGAGTGAAGGGCGTATACAAGCTGTTCGGAGAAGAAAACGAACAAAAAGGATAAAGAACAGAGTGGTTGTTGGAGGGTCAGAATGGGACAGCTAAAGTCTATCTAAGAACACGAGTTCAATTTTTCTTCAGATGTTTGCAGTAAAATAAACCGTATTTCATAGAACCTCTCGAGAAAAGGAGACACAGAACACAGATTCATAGGAATCATCAGATCCATCTTCCTTAATTTCCTAGGCATCTGACCCATGGCTTGTTACCCGTCCAGGAACTTCGAACATGTTTGTGGAGGCTTCATAATTGTGTTGATGATGGTTCGAAGGAGCCGAATCCTTCCTGGGCTTGCAGTAAAACAAATTATAGTACTTCGCTGTTGTTTCCATATGCATTGAAGGATTATAGTCAAACTTGATATGTACAACCCTCAGGAAAGCCTGCCGAGCTGTGTTTCAACTATAGTACATTTATCTACTATGCTTGATTGAGTAGAATGAAGCGCTACTAAATGCAGGCGGAAAGGGATACTTATTCAGGTTAGCATGCAGTCTGACTAAGTTCTATGTAGTGAATATGGGGTCTTAGCCATAGGTCTCAACTGCAAATAACACACCTAGCTTACAACTTCGATATTGCACCATAATTAATAGCTGACCTATTGCTCTAGTATAAATGCTGAGAAGTAAAAGGTCTAAGAATACGACTCTAGTGTATGAGTCCATGATAAGGTTAGCAAATACACTTCTCGTTCAACGGAATGGGCAGTCCATAGGTCAACGTTGCTTAAATAGTGCATTACTGTCATAAACATCACTATTTGTGAAAAGTGTCTCGACAGTAGAGATTGGCTGCTTGAATATAAACTGAGCCCAGCATATCTTGTATCACATGCAGTTGTAGTATATCTCAGTGCCCTTCAATTCTAATTTGGTTTATATATCGTCCCAGGCACCCATAAACTTTGTCAATTCAAATCAGTAGATATTAGTCTGCGTTCTTACCTCACGCTGTATGATAACCTTGTAACAATCCATGTCAAAATTCTTACAGGTCTGACATACTCAAGGAACATTGATAATGCCAATTTGATGCCGAGTCGTCAGAGATTTGAGCTAGACAAGGTTAGCCCAGAAGAGTAACGGGTGAGTTAAGCCGGATACTTCAGAGGAAGAATGAATGAACATTAAAAGTACTACGCTTCTTAATTTCAGTCAACATCTATACAAAGATTTGGGCGGACGCAGTCATGTTTGAGGCAATGAGGACAAAGTAGTGTCCTTCTAGGTGCTGCAACAACCCTGGAAAGTACACCATTCTCAGAAATCGTTGTTCCTCTCATGACAAAGCCCGATTTTACAATATATACTAACCGCAAAAGCATATCCGAGCTATTTTCCAAATCACTCTATCGTCAACTTTTTAAAATCTCGGCTGCCCCAATCTTAAAGGGAGCGTGGTTCGATCGAGTCGAATTAGTAAGCTCGTGGAGATTGGCATGATAACGCTCCATTTTCCTGATCTAGTGTCTTTTCTAGACCCAACTATGACCTTATCACAGCTTATCATCTAACAATTCATCTCCATTCTTATCTCCATTTAGAGTGGACCGCCGTTACATCGTCAAAACATTGACGTCGGTACCAAGGACCGGGTTTCTCATGCTACCAGCTTGTCGATTCGTTCAGTCGTCAAAAAAACGTTACATCAACTCAACTCTGCGCCTTGAATTGGAATCAGCCCACAATTCTCGCCAGAACAAACAGAGACTAAAAGAATATGGTCCTTGTCTGTGGAGAATGCCGAGGCGGCGTAAAGCGTCATCTATGGAGCCAAGGCAATGGATCAAGGCTGGTATTGGTTCTTCGAGACTGTTCCGGTTTCTTGGAACCCTGTATAGGATGACATATCAGACTCTGATATCGGTGGTTCGTCGATCTTTGATGGTTTAAGTATCTGGGACCTCGCAAATCCCTAAAGAAGCAGAATACCTTTCAGACCTCGCGGTATACGTCAAGATGGGCGATATCATCGATGCCGGAGCTTCTTCCAAGCTCTTCACTCCTCTGGACATTGGAAATGGCAAGATTCACCTAAAGCACCGCATTGTTCATGCTCCTCTTACCAGAAACCGAGGAACTCCGGTTAATATCGAGTCTACGCCGGAGAACCCCAACCGACTCTGGGTTCCCAATGATCTGATGGCTGAATACTATTCTCAACGAGCGACCGATGGTGGTCTCATCATTTCTGAAGGTCTCCCTCCTTCACTTGAGGGTAATGGAATGCCAGGCGTTCCAGGCATTTTCTTGCCTCAACAGGTAGAAGGCTGGAAGAAGGTCGTTTCTGCTGTTCATTCCAAAGGAGGTTATTTCTACGCCCAGCTTTGGCACTCCGGCCGCGCCAACATCCCTCAGTTGACTGGAACTCCTATTCTTGCTCCCTCTGCCACACCATGGGATGACCCCAACGAGACCTTCTCATATCCCCCACCTCACAGCACCACGCCCGTTAAAATCGCAGACTATCCACCTATCGAGATGACCGTTGATAAGATCAAGAGTACTATCAGTGACTACGTCAATGCCGCAAAGAACGCAATTGAAGCTGGTTTCGACGGTGTTGAAGTCCACGGTGGAAATGGATACCTTGTCGAACAGTTCCTCTCCTCAAACGTCAACAAACGAACGGACCACTACGGCGGTTCTGAGGAGAAGAGATGTAACTTTGCAATTGAACTTATGGAGGAACTAGCCAAGGCGATTGGTCAAGAGAACCTGGCTATTCGTCTCACCCCTTTTGGTCTCTTTAACCAATCTCGTGGTGAGAAGCGCGTTGAAACGTGGAGTCACCTCTGCCGTGAACTGAAATCCCGCTTGCCCAAGCTTTCGTACGTTAGTTTCGTTGAACCGCGGTATGAGCAGATCTTTTCGGAGGAGGAGAAACAAAAGTTCTTGGGATCTTGGGGTTTACCTACTGTCGATCTGTCGCTGTTCCGTTCGATCTTTGGAGATACACCATTCTTTTCCGCTGGCGGATTCAATGATGTTAACTCCTGGGGTGTTGTCGAGAGTGGAAAATATGATGCCCTTTTGTATGGAAGGTATTTTATCAGTAACCCTGATTTGGTGGAGAGATTGAGAAACGGTTGGCCGTTGCAGGCATATGATAGGAAGACGTTTTATGGGCCTTTTGAGGATAATGCTGTTGGATATACGGATTATCCCTTTTACAAAAAGGAGTAGTCTAGATGTTGAGTTACATAATATTCTGAATATGTTTCCCAGGAATAAAAGCTTGGATAGAATATAGGTAGAAGATGAAATATAGTAAAACATGAGCCTTAGCCTCCTAAGTAAGGTACTTATCGCCCCGAGACAATAGAGCTTCCGACACCCGAGTCCGTCGGTGTCAGGGGCCTTTTATCATCATCCTGCCACTCAGTAATCTCATTTCCGTGTCCGCTAATCTTTGAGCTCTGTCGATGCAGAGGTAAAGACAGGTCCTTTTTCCCTCCTAGTTTGTAACGCCTCACAAACCTAGACAAGCGCGACCCTGAAGAAACATGTGATGCTACCTCGCTTGTGTCCAAATAGTCAGGCGAAGTCTGCTGTGGTGTTGATGGTGGGGTGATGGAAATTTGTGGTTGAAGTGCGACAGGGCCTGTCTCGCTTTGGGCTTCTGCGGTTGATTCTGGTGTCTTTTTGGGCTCTTCGTTGATCGGCAACTCGACGATGTCAACTTCGCTTTCATCTTCGACCGTTGCACGTCTATCTGGAGCAGCAGAATCTTGAGTTTTAGACTCCATCGTCGCGATAAGTGGGGGTACTTTAACTCTATGTTTCTGTCGAAACACAGATATAGGCTTATAGAAAGTCGAAGTGAAAGTGCGTCTCTGTCGCATGCTTCTCAGCTGAAGTGTCGTCGTAGCAAGCTCTTTAATCATGGACTTGCTTAAGTTAGCGATGAAGTCTAAATCTTTATGAAGCTGATTACTTGCCCATGTCGTGCTAGGTTCCAATAGGACACGCCCTTCTTCTCGTCTCTTAACAATTAATCCAAGCTGTTGTAGAGCTTCAAAGCTGGCCCATTCTTCTCCAATAGCCAAGTAATCTTCCTTCATGGCTCTCTCATCAGTCTCCTTTGCTGGGTAGAACTGAGGTAAATACCCAGAATGCAGGAACTGCAAGAAGATGGGCTGTTCATTGATGAACCATGTTTCACCAAGGTCTGATTCGTTAGCAGCTGCACCTTTCAAGAACCCTATTTATTACGCACCGTTGCCTCGGATATACACAAGCTTCAAACCCTGCCCTCTTATTAATGTATGTGCCAAATCCAATCCATGAGGATTTCTAGCAGATTTATCGCCAACAAGCGCTCCCATGATCGCTCTCCCTGGATATCCTTTCTCAGACATGAATGCATCACAGTCCCAAATGGGCTCATCGCCTTGCCTCATGATACCTAGGTTAACAGATGTGAGATCAAGCTTGGGAGTCATTGGCCCAGCCTCAGAGTCTGTAGAATCTGCTTGTGGTAGAACAACAAAATTAGGTTTTTGGAACTTTGTTCTCGCTGATTTTGTCTCTGTGACCGGATTATATGACTGAGTTGGTGGGGGGGGGATATGTCTCTCCTGATGATGATGGGAAAGGATATCTATGAGAGGGGTTTGATGCACCAGGCATCCAGTTTGACTGGTCCGGAGATTTGTAAGACGGTGCATAAGGATTTCGAGCCTGACCGTACGGTTGGCCGTAGCCGCCATTCTGGTATGGCATAGTTGGTTCTTCCGATGCTGGTGAAGGGCCATTATTTCGAGGGGGTGCATTCGTATATCCCAAGGTAGGTGTCCTGCTTCGCGCCGGCCTGAGTATTCTGCGACCACGAGGATCAAACTCCGGCAGATTGTTGTACTTGATATCTTCTCTTAGGAACCTATTGCGAGCTGTTCTTGTTTCCTATCCAAGCCTTAGCATATCTATACACTACCGGTAATTTTGGATTACTTACTTTTCTCCAGGTTTTCTCTGGGTCCTCAGGCCCGTAAAGCGACTCTTCACTGTCGGAGCTGTCACTTTCTCCAAATGCCCTACTTTTATCAGGCTGATTATCCGCTTTCCCCTTCTCAACCTCGCTCTCGCTCAGTGATGTCCAAGCCAAAAGAAGTCGATTGACAATCCTTCCTGGTTCTTGAGGCTTGGGGTCTCGGAATCTCACTCTCTCCCGACGACCCCCATTGTGTTCAGAGTCATCGGAATCATCCGAATGTCGATGTTGGTACCGCACTTCTATCTTTTCGTCGCTTCCAGTGTCTCTCATATATGAGCTCTGATCTGGTGCTCCTTTCACTGGTATCTCGTTGAGAAATACAAGGTTGTAAAGAAACGTAGCTGCATCGCCGCGTCGGTGGAAATCAGGTCCAAACTGCGCGATGCTACCACCAGATAGTGGATCAAACCCCGACCTTCTGCGACGTCGGTAAACCCTTACTTCGTCTTCTGAAGAGATGCGTTCTTCATCTTTATCATCGATCGCAGGAACGGTATAGCGTCTTTCTGGACGTATTGGATCCTTTACACTTAGCGCAAGTGCTGAATGGACCTCTTCTTTCTCACTTGCAGAAAGAAATGCGTTGTCTTCAGAATTCTTGTTTTGGCCGTAGAGCTCCTCGGTCCGTACGTGTCCAGGGATCTCAGACTCACGCACGGGACTTGGTAGTCTTTTGCTTGTGCGAACTGGTGGACTTGGTGCTCTTTCTTGAGGAGGGTCTGGAATTGGCTCTGATTCATCATTCTGGAGCGAAGCTTGACCAGCCAGGATAAGGCTCTCGGCTTGGGCCTTGAATCTGTTTTCCACTTTCTCTTGTATTGGTAGACGGCTGGAAAGGTCAGAACCATTGTTCAAAACTGCCGAATGGGTGCTTACCCGCTGGTGGACTTGACCAAGACAGCCGCCGAAAGAATCGTAATTTGCAGGGTCAATGTGACCTTGTGTTTATCGATATCCGACAGCAACTTCGCAGCCTTGCGCCACTTAACCCTCCTCAAGACGCTCTCATCAGTTGCCATCTCTGAGACTTCTTGCTGCGTCACCTGGATATTCTTAACAACATGTCGAACAGCATCGCAAAACTGTGGCTTTGCATATGATTGCCCCGTTCTGATGATATCGCATAAATGCTCGAGGGTCACAGTCAAGCCAGACATCTCAATGGCGACAGATTGGATCTCCTTGGGTGCATTCCTCACGGTCTTATAAAGTCTGAATAGAGTATTGGAGAGCTGAGCGCCAGCTGACGCTATGCCTGCGATGCTGGCTATTATTGACAAAGGGTCCATGGCGAGCGATTACCGTTCAACTATCGCACAATTGAGAGGAAAGAAACAAAGGAAACCGAATCGAGGCTGTAACCATAGATTGTAGGCTTTTGAGGACTAAACTTGGTCGTGGATTGCCTTGCGGCTGCCTCTAGAGGCTGTGCACCCCTGTCTTACATCATGCATGTAAGACTGCCTGCAGTTGGCCTAGCAATCATGGCTATGCCTCACTCGATTGGGCCCCGCAGTTCCAGAATGAAACAATGACTTCCACTGAGAAAAGAGAGAGCTGCAAGATAGCCTTTCTCGGCAGAAGGGATAGAGAATATTGTGACCTATTCCATAGCATCCTGGCAATCGACAGTGTATACTTCATGCTGATGAGAGTCACAAATCGTCGTTATTACAAATGCTTCAAGTTCAGTGTCTATCTCCAAAACTCTCTGACTTTGTTCAAGGGACTTGCCATCATTCCGGTATCTCCATGGTTTCGAAGTGTTTAGACAAGAAGCACACATTACCAATTTCCTTAATGTTCAACTTCCGGTGAGCTTTCCGATCATAAAGTGAGACAGGGCTTAGTTCGTGCAACGCGCCACATGCATCATGTTCTCACTCTCACAACCAACACATCAAGGGAGAACAGTGCGGGGACTCATGAATAAGGTGAAATTAGAGGTCCATATTAGGCATCGCTACGTTTCGTATCATCTTTCGCCTTGCAATGTTCTACCTTGCTCGATCGATCAAATAACTCCGATCTCGATAGCCGAGACTTCATCTTAGCCATGCCCGCGTGTATATTTTCGGAACAACAGCATAACGTCCTCATTACTTGTCCTTGGATGCCATACCACTCGCTCCGTGCTTCTTCCCCCAATTCCTAACTTTGGCATCCATATCCCACCGAATAAACACCATAACAATCATCACAACCCAACTTAGCAATGTATTTGCCAAGCCCGCCCAAAATCCGCCACGTATAGCACCACCCATGACAGTAGTCATGACAAGTCTAATAATAGTGCTCGTCGCAATGAGTTCCTCTCCTCTCTCCAACCCCGCAATTGCACGACGAGCACATTCATCCGGTGTGAGGATCTGGTCACCCTCCTCCAGCGCTTTTGTAACATCTGTCTTAACCTTGTTCTCGGTGTCAAGTGACTTGGTTGGCATCGTTGCAGGGAAGACAGTGTGGATGCGCACGCGAGGCTCATTGGGGTGAGCTCCTGCGTATAAGTTCATCTCTTGTGAAAGAGAGTCTGAGAGTGATCTGATGGCAGCTTTTGAGGGCGAGTAAGGCGTGAAACCCGCAAAGCTGTACAACGAAACAAAAGAGCCCGTGAAGATGATGTGACGAGCCGTCGGTATCTTGACTTCTGTGCTCTTCTTCGTAACACTGTCGATAGCAGGCCTCAACCATGCATTCAGTGTAGCATGGGCCATGTATGCACTCGAGAAGTAATTACTATCCATCATAGTCTGGAGCTGCTCAACAGGTGTATCAACGAACAACGTCGGGTGCGCGCTTCCACTACAACACCAGACGATATCCGGCGGGCTGTCATTGTTCCAGGCGGTAACTTCTGCAACGACACGAGAGCATTCTGAAGCCTTGGTGACGTCGGCAGTGAGTGAGAAGAAGCGCTGAGATGAAGATGGGGCAGATTCTTCGACTTGAGTGAGAGCTTCTTTCAAGACGTTTGGGTCACGGGCGACTATAGCGACGTGCGCGCCTCTGGAGGAGAGTTGGCGCGCTGCTGCTAAGCCGAGACCTCTGGAACCGCCTGTAATTAGGACTGTCTACAAAGTGTTAGTGGGGTGGCTGCATTGAGGGAATGGAACGACATACTCTGCCCTCGACAGGGAATTCGTTCCGAGACAAAAACGAGCCCATTGTCTATCGGGAGCGGTATTTGATTGCGTCTCAGATTCGGCAATTATCTCAAATAAAAAGGAGGTAACAATTCAAACCCGTTGAAGTTGTCAGCATTTAAATAGCGGTCCACAATTCTAAACCGCCGCAAAGCGCTAATTGGTTTATTCCACAGGCTCCCAACAAGCAATCGGCTCGCCATGACCTCAATCACCTCAGGCCAGCACAGAATAATTTCTCGATCTCGTTGGAATTGAGCAGATCAAAAGGTTAAAAGAATGACACAGCAAAAGCAAAAAAGCATCGACAACGGCAGGATTCGAACCTACGCGTGCGAACACAATGCCTATGATGTCTCGAAGAGATAGCAGGGCATCGCCTTAACCACTCGGCCACGTTGTCATGCTGTGGCGATTGATATTACGGAACATATACACCACCCCTAGCTCCACCTAGAGACATCTGTTGGGGCCAGCTATCCACCGTGATCCTGCATCACTATCGCGGACGACGATTGCGGTGCTAAAGAGAGACTGAATATTTAGAGCAGCGCAAGTCCGGATTTTCTTTTTACTGCCCCTTCAGTTCCCTGTCAATGGAGGATCACTCACGACGTCTTTGGTCACTGCTCATACCCTCAATACCAGCACGACTTAGGCAGAACGTTTTGCTGACTCTATCAAAATGGTCTAAGATGTGATAAAACAATAATACAAAGAATAGGCTTTCTAAGATCCTCAAAGGCTTACTGACTTTCTAGAAAACTCTTCCCAAATTTAGATTAGATAACCCTAAGTTGATGAACTGCCCCTGGCCACTCACCATCATCCAGCCATCCTACGCCAGCACACCACAGATAATATTCATCATCAGTAGCCTCAGCATGAAACCTTTTTTATGCTGACATCTGAGCCTGTGCAGTGAAGTCTTACACTGATCGGTCAACACAACATCCCCAAGAGGCGTTTCACATCGATCAGCCGGCAATGCTGTGAAGTTTGAACTGCACCTAACGAAGGGACCGACTTGTCTCCGATATAATAACCACGGTAGACCTTTTCAGGAATTCCGCATATTCCACTGCGCACCCGTACCATCTCCATATGCCGCTTTCCTTTTACCCAAGAGCCTCTTACCTCGCCATCTCATCTCTCCGCCCCCAAGGACACAAGCACCACATATCTTGATCACGAACAATTGCTGAGGGCGGTAAGGCCGTTTGAATCAGTTGTGCTGTCCAGCTATAGGAATGGGGCCCTGGGTACACCGTAAACAAACCAGAGCCCAAGGAGGTCAATCTGTACAAGTATGCTGCCTGAAGTGTGTTATTTTGAGTTGACAGACCTGACAGATGATACTTGCATCGTGCGCCTCACTCGTATTTTTCGTATCAAGAGCCAAGGGCGACGTTGTTATAATTTTCCTTGATAATGCTAATTGGTTAAAGCGACACTTTTAGATAACTCTATTTTGCGAAGACTTTTCGGATCTCTCACTATGCTTTTCCATCCAATAAACCTACATGATGACTCAACTGGCGACCAACTGAACTTCCTGAGGTATAAATAGAAGGTTTCTTGGCCCCGATTCTCCATTGCTGAAGCAAAACACTGAACCCTCCCTCTTCTCAATCTCGGACCACAAAAGCCAAGCACAACCACCAATCCACGATCCACGATCTACACTCTACACTACGGACTCAACTCCTCTGCGTGCTTTATTACTTCATTCTCATGCAAAGCCACTGAACAACCGCCTACTCAGGACATTCTCGCAAACACACCTATCACCACCAAAGAAACACCGCCCCCTTTCAGCCATATCTAGATTTTACGATTTTCTAGTGTATTTCCCTTTTCTCATGCCTGTAGGTGTTATCTGCTGCATCTCTCGTTTAGTAGCTTTCTAACATATTATTTCAGCAGACTCCTTCTCCTATACCCTGGCACAAGAATCCTCTTCTGCTGCCGGCTGTTTGCTGCACTATCATTGCTATCATACTTTGGTCATGCATCATCTTCCCTAATGCCCCCCGGTGATTTGTACCAGTGGGTGACCATTGATCACCGCCCCCTTTCAGCCATGTCTGTATATTCCGCTTTTCCAGTGTATTTTGCTTTGGTCAGGCTTTATCTGAGAGGACCTCTGAGGCTTGGTGGGGCACTTCAATACGTGCCTATACCTCCTGCCCCTGAGAGCTACAGCTATGCCGCCAGTGTCTGGTATTACTTGCCACACAGGCAATGTTTTAATCAGTTCCTGGGTATACTGGGTCTTCTGTTCTGTGCGATGGGAGAGATGTGGATGAACAAGACAAGGTTCGAGACGGTATTCGAGGGGTTCGAACGCTAGAACTGGCGGGAACAACTGCTATTTGTCCTCACAACCTCATATCTGGCAAGTGGCCTCTTGACAGCTTGGGATGCTGTTCATTTGAAAGAGCATTAAGGATTGGATTCAATGACTGCAGGTGATTGATGCCTACAACAGAGTGGATGCCTAAAAAGAGGCTTTTAGCCGCGAGACCCCGCAGCGAATAGTTACGCATAGGCTTCGATGATGGCTATGGGGTCTAGAGATGCAAATCCTGTAAAGTACAGATGTTTCTTATAAACGAGAAGAGATGGTCAGTATCATAAGTCTTCAATATGTGCGACAGGGGGGGACTGGGCAAGGAGCTGGATTCGAACGAAATGAAGCCTTTTCTTTTCTTGGAAGCTACATTATTTTAAGCCTTGAATCCTGTAGAGCAATAAATGGAAGATCAGGCCAAGGTACACGATTATTTTGTCATATTCCTTACCCAAAAAGAGTAGGTTACTATGAGTTGGCGAGTATTCCCTCGGTGTAGCCAATACATGAAGTAATCTACATAGTTAAACATGTGCTCTCGGGAATTCCCTGACGGGTATCCTACTAAGCCTGTGTCTAGAGAACACCCTTTTCTACTTTCTCGTTTCTTGATCCGTTATAGTCATATCACATGTTTCCAAACCAGTGTTATACAACGCCAGCCAACTACCTCCAACAACCACCGCGTCACTCAAAATAGTGGTATATAGGTTTCTCCTGGGCTATCTTTCGAGGGTCACTCTTCAAATTCATGCGCAAAATACCATCGGCATTCCGTTCCTGCTTCTCCGGCAGCGCTCAGAAGGTATTCATCTGCCGAGATCTTGCGTTGACAACAGGGCTTAGACTTAAAGCGAATTTCCGAATACCCTTGTTCCGAAATTATACATTGTTGAATAATACAACAGTAAAAACAAGAAGAACTTTGTTTTGTGGCCATGGCTGATATTTTGAAGGCCCCTGATGAGGACTCTAGGTGCGGTTGTACACCCGACATAACATCGTGGTGAAAACATCGTCCTTTGGGATTATGTCGTTAACCAAAGACACCTAGAGGATCTTTTGCACCAGGAATCTCGGGTCTTAACCATTTCGAATCCTGGACTAGTGACTAGTTTCGACAGATCAGCATCTCTTGGAGCTATCACGGTAGCTCCCATTTGAGAAAAACAGCAACCCGAGTTTGAAAGGTAAGAAGACATCTGGGGGTGGCCAAGGTACATTCGTATCCAGAAAAAGAACGTATATGCTGCTGGGCTCCACCCCCCAGAAAAGATACTGGCTATAAGATAATCAGAAGGTGTATGTCATTCCAGAATAGTTGCAGACCAAGTTGAATATGATCCACACAGTATGGGCCTCCGGTCCGCTCAGAGGGGGATACAGGCCATAAGATGACGAATGGCGAATGGCGAATGGCGAATGGGTATGCTGGGATGGTAAGAGAAGAGCAGACTTTACAGGTAGCAAGGGAGACCATGTCTCATCCAGTGAGAGATTCCGACTCTGAGAGTTTGGTGGCCTCGAGGCGGTGTTGTCGGGTTAACACTCGAATAGGTCATAGTGTTTCGCAGGGAGCCTAGCCCCAAGCTGATGAGTGGCTAATCCTGATGTTGGTTTGCCAGTTGCAGCAGATTTGGGACCACAGAAGTAGTCAGATTATTGGGCATTATAGCCCATGGAGACCCTTTCGTATGATGACAGGGTCATGGCTTCGTGGTACTATCTGGACGTCCAGTTGCAGAATGAAGTCCATCATAATCGGAGATCCATGCGGTCCTTTGCATGAAAAGATATAGCCATGCAGCGATGCGTCCAGAGAAGGCGGGCAGACTTGCAATTGGATCCTTTCTGAACGAGTGTAACAATATGTAGTGAACATACGGGATTGATACAAAATGGTTCGCGACGAGGGTGAGTAGTCATATACGGCTTGGCGCAAGGAGAAGCTCAATACTCAGCCCTTCTAACATCCCCCGGTACCTGAAATACTTGTGTATCGTCACTTTGAGAGGCTTTGCGAATAGCCTCGATGGCGTTGCTGTACTGCCTGTGAGAGTCTGAGTTGGGAGCGTCAGGAATCTTGACGCCTACTGAGAAGATAAAAGGAGGGTAGCTAAGGGCGCCGAGAACTCTGGTCAAATCTTTCGAGAAGGCGAGAATCCGAGATTCTAGATGAGAGCACTGACCTGGAGACCGGTTGGAAGCATTCCGGAAATCGGACTTAGGACAGCTCCCCAAGTTGAACTCAAAAACAAGAAGTTCGTAATAGCGTAGCCTCCATGGCCCGCTATTTAAACTGTCATACTGGCCCAGGGATGTTGTGTACGGCAAGCCCGGGCTTTCTCTGGCTACTGGCATATGACCTGTGCATGATGGCCGCTGCGCAGCTGGAATCCGGACGATTAAGAGATCTCAGGTAACGATAGACTGACTTGAGACAGATGTACCTATGACGAAAGATGGACGTCCCGCCAGCTCTAATAAGACTGGTTTGAATAATGTACCGGGCTCGCGGTCGGGTGATATGCATAGTGCAGGTGCTGTCAAAAGGTTCCGCAAACTTTCCTAGCCCAAAGAAAGCATCCTCCAACCCGATTTTTGGGGAATGGTTGAAACTATTGAAGCCGGAATAAAATCCGGGCAATGACACAGTGGCAGGCTCAGAGTACCTAGACCAATGGAAGAAAGGCCGTGTCCATTGGGCCCGGCGTGCTTACGATGACCCTCGGAGTACCACGGAAGGAAATTATCCCCACGCCAAGTCATACTGATAAATGCAGCAGGTCTCCAAGGTTGACAGCCTCTGGTTGATAGAACAAGATAGATAAAGGTGAAGCGCAGGGACCTCTGCCAAGCTCGCTGACACCCATGGTTTAATTCAAATCGATTTGGTCGGAATAACGGAAGCCATCGGGATCGAACCGGCAGTCAGACAGCAAAATGCCGATAGCAGATAGATCAGGAGGACCGAGGCTAATACGAAAGAGGGGGTGGGAGCTCCCTCCGTCCTGTATTTTCGGATCCAGGCAGACTTGAACATCTGAAGGACTTCTGACAGGTAGTTCAGGGTCCGGAGTGGTGAGCCGTAGCGCAGTCAATGAAATACTGACTGGCCCGTTCGTGGAAGCTTTTTGGGTAGAAGCCTCTTTTAACCTCTCAACCTTATCACAACTTGTGTGGGTAGCCTCAAGTTTGGCCGTATGATAAGGAATCCTTCAAATAGCTGAGTGACCCCAGGAACCAACTAGTAAATCCGGCAGAATGGGTGTGTAGGCTAAAACGATGTTCCTCTGGGCTTGCCCGTGATGGTTTTCAAGGAGTCTGACGCAAAGCCGAAGAGAGTGGCGCTGATATTAATGTCGATATTGTAATAGTGAGACCTTTTAAACGGAAATAGTCTCTCGATGTCGCAAGATCAAGTTAACAGAAGGAAGGAGGTGAATCGGATAAGATGTACACCTAAGAAGGCCTTTCATGTGATGATAGGCCTGTGGCTTGTTGAATACATAATTTGAAGCCTAGGGCGAGATATCCAAGCAAACTTTTGAATGGTCCGTCCAGAGGGGAACCATAGACAAGCTTGAAAGTCTAAAGGTCTTCCTTCTGGCAAATGGCCCAGGGTCGATTGGCTGAATAGGACTGATGTGAAGTATTGCGATCTGACAGTCAGAGGAGAAATCATTGAACTCGTACCGGAAGTCAGACAACTGAATTCTCACAGGCCCGGAGGACCCAAACTAATACGAAAGAGGGGGTGCCCGGGCTGGACCGAAGTCCATGTGGGCTTGTCGCTAAAGATAAATAGGGACGCTGGGGAAGAGCCTGGATCCGACAAAGAAGAAGAAAAGAAGAGAAGAGATCCAGGCTCACAGAACATCTTGAAATACCCAGCATCGTTCCAAACGAGGGCGAATTCCCTTTTAGAGCAACTTCCATTAATATTGCGCAATTGAGACAGCAGGAACGCACTATATCAAGTAGATAGGGTAAGAGACACAAGAGAATTCGTCCATGGGAAGTGGCTACCAGTTAAAGGAATGGTAGAAGAAAGTGCAATCCAGTAATTGGTACCTGGAAATCCAATAATCACCCATGGACTTGACCTTACCGCTTGGTTCATTCATGGTTCGCCTCGCCATAGCCATACAGGTAGAGTAAAACCCAGATATCAGCGGTGCCCTTTCGTAGACTGACCTCACGACTAGTCGAGGGTGTGGCTTGACTACTAAAATGTGCTTGTCAATTATGAGCAACGTCACTTTCGTCGGGTATTTCCAGCGATCTGGGACCGCGTTCGTCGCAGGGCCATGTAGGCCCGGAGAGACAGACATGGTCTTCTCTCCACCAACTACCCACACAACAGCCCAAGATATAAAAAGTACGGCGAAATTTTTATGCCTTACAATTCCTTGCACACATTTCTAGGGCTCCAAGTCTCATGATTTCTCATCCTTTGCTCTTTGAGTTTAAAAAAGAAAAAGACCAGAGCGCAAGAACATAGAGTAATCTAGTGTATATGGCATTTTACAAGTAAGATATAAACAACAAAGAAATAATTTATTCTTCCTTAGCGGCCATTGGTAGTACCTTGAGATAATGTGTACGAAGGTATTCCTACTTACCTTACCTAGTAGGTAGATTAGTACTTATCTAGGCCAAAGAACACAGGTGTACAAATACACTCGATGTAGCAGTTTGTTGGCATCAGATACCTACTTAGCTATAAAACTATAAAATACATTTTCACATATATCCAACTTCATAGTCTTACAAACATTTACCCATCATTCAGAGTCTCCATGCTCAAAGTTCAGCTCGATTTGTGCGATCCTCGGATCGACCATCTCTCTCGTTGTAAAAGTGCTTCTTTGCAATCAGCCCCTTCATGCGTCCCAGGCGACTCATAAGACTGGCATCGTAAGGAGGTCCCTGCATCATGGCCATAACAAAGGGTCCCTGAGCACCCCAAGTACAGCTATGCAAGTGATCTGAGATCTGCTCAACCAACCCCTCGAGATCACCGAGCTGTTCGTTCGGGAACAAACCAACTGGTTTCATCTCGTCAAGAGCGTCAAAGGCGGATGTAGCATCGCCGTAGCGCTTCCAGTGGATTTCAGCGAGTTTGATGAAAAAGGTGGTTGATACGCCGAGAACGTAAGAGGAGAGGCCGAGTTCCTTGACACGTGGGAGGATGTTGAATGCGAGGATAGATGATCTGGCAAATGCGGTGTCGAAGAGATCGAGCCCGTAGATGAGATACTGAGGGTACAGATGTCCGTGGATATCCATAACAGGCTTCTCCCCTTCTGCCTTCTCTGCTTTCTCGGCCTTCAACTTTTCAGCTTTCTCCTTCGCAATTTGCTCTTTGGATTTCCGACCCCTCTTTACCGCTGTGTCTTTCTCGACAATACCCAGCTTCCCAGGCAAGGAGAATACCTCTTCCTCCATGACATTCCAAAGCTCAATGTCAGTCTCACAAGCCTTCATGAGATCCTGCACTCTCTTCTTCTCTTTCTCCCTAATCTGCTCATACTTTGCCCACTCACGCATCTGTTTCTTCTCCGCCTGATCAAGCTCAGCCAAGCTGTAAAGATTAGGGCGCTTCGGTGCAAGTTCGAATTTGCCCAGAGCGTTCTCGGCAGCTCTTCGAAGAGATGCTGGGTAACGCTTGAGGAAGTCATCGCTGAAGTTCGAGTTGTGGGCCTTTTCGACAAGTGTGTTTCCTCCACGTGCCGCATCTGGTCGCTGTTGGTTTGGTGGTGAACTTGTAGGTTGAGTTTGGCCAGACTGAGAAGGCTTTTTGTTTTTGGCTAAGCGGCCTTGAGCAATATCGTCGAAAATTCCTTTGAAAATTTCTGTTTCCGTCGGCGTCAAAGTTCCTTGTCGTTCAATCTCAGTTTCGTTTGCACTTGTTGTCTCCTCCTCGTCAAACTCGAAAGGAATCTCAGAATTATCAGCTTTTCTGAGTCGTCTTGTCGAAGTCGCCACTCCCGCTCTTTGAGTGAAAATAATGCTCGCAGGACGTCTACAAGCGAGCTGCAGTGTCCTTGTTTGATACAAGAACGGTAAAAGATTTCGAGACATTTTTTATGTTGCGTTCAAGGACTAGCTAAAACATTTAATTCACATGAGATTTTCTGAGGCTGAAAATTGATACTGGTTGAAAATAGTGGTCGGTTGAATCTCGGATGAACGCGTAGGCACCAGCGCGTGACTTCGCGCCAAATTCAATTAATGAGTCGCGCTTTGGTTTGTGCCCTTCACGTCACCATTCACGATCCTCCCACTTTTGCCGTTTGCGCAAAACAGCACAAGCACTCGAATTTTTTGCTCTGGGGAGGCTATTACAAGGCCATACTTGTCACATTTGCTTCACGGACCTTTGTTCAAACTTACTTTTCGTGCCCCTCATTCACCGTGACCATGCCTCCTAAGAAAAGCGTCGACTCGCCCATGAGCGCCTTCGAGCGTAGGCGACAAGAGAATATGGCGTCAAACCAGAAGATTCTAGCCGATGTCGCCGTAGTCGCTAAGAAAGTTATGCCGAAACCCCCAAAGAAGTCAACGCCAACCCGATCGAAGACCCGGACGCCTGCGAAACGGGAGCCTGCGATGCCGACTCGGCAGTCCTCACGACTCGCTGGTCTCGATGCAGACAACGATACACTAAAGCGAAAACTGGCTGTCGAAGCCGAACATGTCGCAGCGGAGGCGAAGGCTAAAAGGTTGAGAGTAAATGGAGACTTGAAACTCGGCGATATCGCCGTTGAGGGCAAGAAGTATCTCGCTGGTGTGGACGGGTTTAAGGGCCTCGTCCGTGGTGCGCAGCCCGGAGTCCGAACGTTCACGGAGGAAGATATTAAGGAAACCACCGACAAGGATTTGAAGGAGCTGCGAAACCGTATGGGCGGTTTGAAGTTATACGAGCACTGGGCTCCCAATGGTAAGTAGTGTCTCGCACAAGCGAGAAGCATGTCACTAACCACTGGAACACAGACATCAAGATCACACCCCAACGTGTTTATGCTCTCGGCCTCCACCCCACCGAGTCGAAACCTCTTATCTTTGCTGGTGACAAAGAAGGTAACATGGGCATATTTGACGCTTCGCAGTCTGCTCCTGAAGTCAGCGATGAAGACGAAGATACATCTGTGCCTGATCCTTCCATATCTGCGTTCAAGATACACAGTCGCACGATTACTTCCTTCGTTTTCTCTCAGCAAGATAACAACTCTGTTTACACGTCTTCATACGACTCGTCAATCCGGCGACTGGACTTGAACAAAGGAGAGTCCTACCAGGTATGGGCGCCATCAGATCACAATGAGGACCTGCCCATTTCAGCTCTTGACATGGCAGAGTCGAACCCCCATATGTTGTACTTTTCTACACTCGAAGGCGGTGTCGGCCAGTACGACACTCGAACCTCCGATGACGCCGAAATTTGGACACTTTCGGACCAGAAGATTGGTGGATTCTCTTTGCATCCGCTCCAACCTCACTTGCTCGCGACTGCATCGTTAGACCGCACACTTAAGATTTGGGATCTTCGCAAGATCACTGGCAAAGGGGATCTCAGACATCCTGCCCTCCTTGGAGAACATGGATCGAGGCTGTCTGTATCGCACGCATCTTGGAGTCCTGGTGGCCATATTGCGACTAGCTCATATGACGATACTATTAAGATCTACAACTTCCCTGACGCTTCATCTTGGAAACCTGGCCAGGACATAAGCATTGAACCTACCCATCAAGTACGCCACAACAATCAGACTGGTCGTTGGGTGACTATTCTGAAGCCCCAATGGCAGAAGCGGCCTCACGATGGAATTCAGAAGTTTGTCATTGGCAACATGAATCGTTTTGTGGATGTTTTTGCTTCAGACGGTAGCCAACTGGCTCAGCTTGATGGAGATGGTATCACTGCAGTACCAGCCGTTGCACACTTCCACCCATCTCGCGATTGGGTCGCTGGTGCGACGTCCAGTGGTAAGCTTTGTTTCTGGCAGTGAGCCTCGGATTACCGGTTTCAAAAAGGGGCGCATGGAATCATCAGCATTTAAGCGGGAGTTTTGGTTTGCTATATCTCGTGAAAAATGGATCAGGTTGTCGGCAATGGCGGAACGGAATACGCGTTTGTTGGAGTAGTGTAAAATACGAATGTCCGAGTACGAGAGTCGAGGACTGTCGGACCCTTGTTTTAAACAGTTGCTTTTCTGTACATAGAGGCTGAGTCGATCACGTTTTAACGTTTGTGTGGAATCTACTGCTCCTAGCCACTCAAGATTTCGCCCCAAAGTGAATGACAAGCCATGGCGTTCCTCTGACTCAGGCACCGAAACTTATCGCATGGACGCTCATTATGACGTGGATTCACAAACAGCTGATCTCTCTTCTCTGAGTGAGGGCCTTTATGGTCAGCATGGCAAGGGCACTATTCACATCATCTGGGCTTGTTTTCCCACTTGACCAATGCTTGCATGTGATCGATTCACGGTGTTGAAAGATGAGCCGCCCGATTGGCGTCATTTTTTATCGATAACAATTTCAGCCAATCATAGGTCATTCTGGACTCACAAGAGTGGATAGAACACAAGGGTTCCATCATTTCCCCAGGGTATTTCCACCGCTGAGAAGGTCAGATCCACTAGCCGTCCCCTAAAACCCCACTGGAGATTCAGGCAGATTGACCTAAAAGCCTAGGCAGCGTCAGCCCCAGGGTCAGGTTCCTTCTTGATCAGGAATGCCGTGATCCTTATCTTGATCCATGCTTCGTTCGTTTCCTTGCGATCCGAATGTTTGTTTCCTCCAACTCCTCTTTATGTTTGTTTTTGTTCTCCCCAACAATAACATTCGTACCGTAGCGTAACACTCACACAAGCGAATCTTCACGAATCCCGATACGCGCAGTGGATGGCATCAACTTCGAGTCGTATTGTTTCCCCACGATAGCATAGCGTTGGCTGTTTGCGGCGCAAACCGGGTCCATATTCACGACTGCATGACCACTCGCATCCCATCCTCGGACCGTGTCTAGAATTTAACGCTCGATCTAATTAGACTTCGCACAAGAAATATTGAGGCGACACGTTCGCGGACCATCCCATCCTTCCGATCGCAATAGTACCACGACTGTAAGCGCTCGTTGACCTTCGCCCCGCTCGACTTGACCGGCCATCATGGCTTCTCAAGCTGATGATGCTCCGGCCCAAGCCAGCATTGGCGCGGGGGACATCAAGGAGCATGTCCACGAGGAACTCCATCGAAGGAAGCGACAAAACTCTACCGCGACCGTGTTTCCCGAGCCTCTACGAGAAAGCGATGCCGAAGACGAAGAAGAGGATGACACTACACAAGGGCCACCGATGTTCATGAACATGAACCAGAGCATATTCGGTCTTATTGCGACTGCTAGCTCTCGTGTCGACTTTAATGATCGATTCGATGGAATGAGTAGTGACGAAGAGGGTGAAGGATCATCATCACAACATAGCCGTGACCATATCGCACAAACATCGATCCTACAACCAGGAGGCAAGGGAAAGGACAAAGGACACAGAAGGAAAAGGCTTTCGGAGCATAAGTTGTTGCGATCGCTACCTGCGTTGCCGAAACTTCGTTCCCGGCATAAATCCCAGCCATCTCGACTATCTGCTCCGGTTGAGACTGCTGATGAATCCGACGTGGAAGACAACGGCACTTTGTCGCCTGCGCCAGCTCTTACCCTGACACGCCAAGATACGCAAGGTGTCATGAGTAGGATGTTGGAGGCCAAGGCGGACTTGTCTAGCAGACCCAGCTTCGATCTGGACCGGTTATCATCTGATGTTAGTCGATCTAGTGATGGCGAGGTAGTCTCGGCTCTGGCAAAGAAGCTCAAGGAGATTTTCGAGTTTGATACATACGAGCAAGTCATTGAGGGTTTGTTAAAGTTTGATCTTGATCTTTTGTCTTAGTATGCTAATCGGCCATAGAATACCCCTGCTGGCTGCTACAAAGTGTCCTTCTTCAAGGATACATGTACATCACTTCCAAGCATATCTGCTTTTACGCATACCTCCCCAAGAAGGCGGCATGTCATGGACTCCCCAATTGCGAGATAGTTACTAACATAAGTTCAGAACGAGGCCGTCAAGTCAGGGTATCTATCGAAGAGCGGCAAACGCAACCCAAGCTACACAAGGTTTTGGTTCCGACTAAAGGGCGATGTTCTGGCATATTACAAGACTGCGACAGACGTTTACTTTCCCCACGGACAGATTGATCTGCGATATGGCATCTCGGCAAACATTGTGGACAAGGATAAGGAAGGTCTACATTTCACAGTTGAGACACATCATCGAACGTACAAGTTCAAGGCCGACAGTGCTCCAAGTGCGAAAGAATGGGTCAAGAGCCTGCAGAGAGTCATCTTTCGAAGTCACAACGATGGTGACAGCGTCAAGATCTCATTACCGATTAAAAATGTAATCGATATTGAAGATACTCAGATGATTGCATTCGCCGATACTTGCAAGGTTAGAGTCATTGACAATGACGAGACATATGCTATTGACGAGGTAAGTGCCCAAAAATCTTGGAAAGCTCTCCACTAACAGCCACAGTACTTCTTCTCTTTCTTCAGCTTTGGGAAGGACGCCATCAATGTGCTTAAGATCCTCATTGAGGCTTCTGCAGAAAGCCGGTCTGCGGAGAAAGCTGTGTCTAGCCTTGAAGAGAACGAGAGCTCTCAACCTCCATCTGGCCGGACATCGATGGCAGCAAGCCGTCATCTTCCCCAAATTGACAGACTACATACAGGAAAACTTCCCGATACCGTGAAGGCCACACTGGCTCCCATGTCGCCACTATCGCCTCATTCGCCAAGCCAACTGAGCCCTCGAGCAAGTATGGACGCTCCACGATCAAGCTTTGACGGCTTCAGGAGATTTGGACGCAAGAGTATGGATGTACCAAGTTCCATCGGAGACTTCAGCCCTCGCAGGAGCTTCAGCGGCACCAGACGATCAACGAGTCGTCATCAACACGGCAGCACGACTCCCAGACAGCAACAGGCTCAGGACTCGGGAGATTCGTTTATTCATTCATCGATTGACAACCCAAGTATCTCCACGCTATCACCGTCTTCGTTTGAGGATCCATCCGCGAGCCAGATTCTTCAAGGAAGCGAGGTCTTTCACAGCCCAACGATGCGACGCTCTGCTTCGGCATCTAGAAAGCGCGATCAGTCTGGGAAGAAAACGCCTCGGAACTCTACTTCCAATCGAGAGCGCCCTCGCCACATTCACCATGCAGCAACGACAGGTGCTATGCAGGAAATGGGTGGTGAACCGAGTGATTCTCAGCGTCCAGTAACACCAACACTCAACAGTATCACTAAGATTGGAGCATATCCCTTACAACGAGCTAACGCCTTTGCGGAGTATCTAAGTCGTACAAGCCAGCGTATGGGTTCTATGTTTGCGACCGAGTCACTGGGGTATGTGGAAAAGGTGCATGGCATGTGGAAAGGAGAACATAGGCATTACGATGAGCCTCAAGAGCTCAAGACCGATGATGATGCCGATGATATCGACTCTGACGCGGAAGACAAGACACAGACCGCCATGGATCGATTCCGAGCGCATTTCACCTTGCCCGAGTCAGAGAAGCTTGTTGCAACGTACTTTGGGGCCATCTTCAAGGTCTTGCCTCTTTATGGAAAGTTCTATATCAGTGATCGATCATTCTGCTTCCGAAGCTTGTATCCCGGCACAAGGACAAAGCTCATCCTACCTTTGAAGGATATCGAGAATGTCCACAAGGAAAAGGGTTTCCGGTTCGGTTACTACGGCCTTACCGTCGTCATTCGTGGTCACGAGGAGCTATTCTTTGAATTTAGACGACCAGGGCTCCGAGATGATTGCGCGGTGACGCTGCATCAACTCATGGAGACTAACCGTTTTCTTGAGAAGTCTGGTTTCCTTGACCAAGAGGAGCAAGACGATGAAGAAGCTGCTGCTGCAATTGCGGAGCGCGACGCCCTGAAGGCTGCGCGACAGGACGAGTTTGTCAACCACGAGCTGGAGCTACCACGCGAGACCTCTGGAGTTTCGAACGCTCCAACAATATTGTTTGACAACCCCAATTCGTCCGGTCTTGCGTTCAAGCCGCAAAAGTCGATGAAGATCACATGTCTCACCATCGGATCTCGAGGTGATGTGCAACCATACATTGCCTTGTGCAAGGGTCTTCTTGCTGAAGGCCACAAGCCTCGGATTGCCACACATGCGGAGTTCCAAGGATGGATTGAGTCACACGGTATCGAGTTCGCCCGAGTTGAAGGCGACCCTGGTGAGCTGATGCGTCTTTGTATCGAGAATGGAACGTTCACTTGGGCTTTCCTTCGGGAGGCAAACTCGACCTTCCGAGGATGGCTTGACGAACTTCTTGACTCTGCCTACACAGCATGTGAGGGTTCTGAACTTCTGATTGAGTCTCCTTCTGCCATGGCTGGCATTCACATCGCGGAGAAGCTTGGTATTCCCTATTTCCGAGCGTTCACTATGCCCTGGACTAGGACACGAGCATATCCTCACGCTTTTATTATGCCTGAGCACAAGATGGGAGGTGCATATAACTATATGACATATGTCATGTTTGACAACATCTTTTGGAAGGCTACAGCTTTCCAGGTGAATCGATGGAGAAGAAAGACGCTTGGCTTGCCCAGCACCAACCTTGAGAAGATGCAGCCTAATAAGGTGCCCTTCCTGTACAACTTCAGTCCTAGCGTGGTTGCACCTCCTCTGGACTTTTCGGATTGGATTAGAGTAACTGGCTACTGGTTCCTCAATGAGGGAGGTGACTGGGAGCCGCCTCAGGAGCTGCAGGACTTTATCGCCAAAGCCAGGGCGGATGGAAAGAAGTTGGTCTACGTCGGTTTTGGCTCTATCATCGTCAAGGACCCTGCCAAGATGACACAAGAGGTCATCGACGCTGTTCTCAAGGCAGATGTTCGGTGCATTCTGTCGAAGGGCTGGTCAGACCGTATCTCACCGAAAGACGACCCGTCCAAGCCTCGCCCCGAAGAGCCAGAGATGCCTCCAGAGATCCATGTGATCAAGTCCGCACCACACGATTGGCTCTTCAGTCAGATTGATGCTGCTGCGCATCACGGTGGTTCTGGAACAACAGGCGCCAGTCTGCGTGCCGGTATTCCTACCATCATTCGTCCATTCTTTGGCGACCAGTTCTTCTTTGCTACGCGAGTTGAGGATCTTGGTGTTGGAGTCTGGGTGAAGAAATGGGGTACCAACAGCTTCGGTCGAGCCCTCTGGGAAGTGACGCGTAACGAGCGCATGATTGTAAAGGCTCGTGTCCTTGGCGAGCAGATCCGCAGTGTAAGTCCCCCTCGACTCTCAGTTCCACAAGTCACTAACATCCACAGGAATCGGGTGTCGATAGCGCCATCCAGTGCATCTACCGCGATCTCGAATACGCCAAGAGTCTCATCAAGCGCAACGCCGGTAAGGCCGCACAACACGACGCAAATGAAGACGACGACACAGAAGAGAGCTGGACATTTGTCGGAAGAGACGAGCCAGATCCCGACGCCGTGACGAAGAAGCTGAGTGAGGGTTTAGTAGACACTGAGAAGCCGCTGTCTTTGGGAAGTCAGGCGCCTTCAACTGCTGCGGCATGATGTACTTGTCGCTACGAACTGTTATGTGTGGGGGTTTTCTTTGGTGATTTTATCTGGTTGCGTGCTTGTTCTCCTGCATTTAGGTGATGGCTTAATTCTGGTCTTTTGGATGACTTGGAGTCTGGATGGATGGCTTGTAGATAGACGTATGATCTAGATGTCATAGACTACGTATGAAGATAACACTACTTCGTCTTGGAAACTGACAAGCGAGGTTTGATGCTCTGACTTCGATGATGAGACTGACAATTGGTACCTACATAATAACTTATTCCAATGCAGTTCGATGCCTTGATAGCGAGCCTCATCGCCCACATGGAGCTTTCGCTGAGTTTATCCCACCATTTATCCACTATTTGCTCATGCGCTCGTACCTTTTTTTATTGAGTCAAGTACATCATGTGGGTTGTTTAGTCTTGATTGTAAGGAAAGTTAAAAGCTGTGTGACTTTGGCGAATAACTCAGAAGCCTCTATGAACTCTCCGAACTCTTCATTGACAAGTTGTCACGTCACTCCAGCTTAATCGGGACCATGAATCTCATAAATCGCCATAATAGAGTTATAAATGGTTCACGGTAGAAAAGATAATGAGAAAGCTACATCACACAACGGCTTATGGAGCATCTTGTGCACGACTGCAAGCATACACTCAATTTTCACTCTTATTCTGATGGACTATTGCCAAAGTTACTTTTCGTATTCACAATGTTACTTTTCGTATTCACAAAGTTACTTTTACTGTGAGCAGTGTATGAATCCTCATCTCTCCCAAGTCCCTCTACTTTTACTTCTACTTCTCGTTCACTTTAGCCTCTATTAACCACATCCTCTCAACACGAACTTTCCCGCACATATAAAACAAAATGACTCGCTGGAATTCACTCCCTCAAGAGATTCGCGGCATGATCTTGGGGTACGTCGTCATTCACGATCGCATCGCGCCCTATGCTCCTGTCTCGATAGAATGGCACGACGCCATTGAGAAGACCTTTCGGCACCTTCGTATTCAAGCTTCATCTTCGGACGCTTGTGGTAGGACCCCAACGGTATTTGAGAGTCTTAGCCGGCTGTGTGGTCGACACAGGCGACTCGTCAAACACATCTGGCTCAACATTGAGCATACCAAGCATCCTAAATGGTGGGACGGTAGCTATAACCTTAGCTCGGAGGATCGGGCTATCAGCGTTACTGTGAAACGGTTATTCCAGGCCTTGGAATCCTAGCCGTCACAGAACGACTTGACGCTAGAGGTCAATGTGTATGAGCCTATGTACTACTTGGAGGAGTGGCTCAAGGGGCATCACTATGGGGGTCCAGGGGAACAAGACGAAGATATGTGTCTTTTATCGACTTCTGAACCCAGGGACCTCGCAACCCCTCCCCGCAAGGCACTATAGTGCTTGTTTAATAGGTTGGACTTTGACATGCCATCTGCTCCCTCTGTCCAAGCCGTTACCAAGTTTCTTCTTCCTCGACATTGCAGGCGTCAATTTTCAGCAGAAACTCTGTCTTGCATGTCCAGACGACTTCCCCGGTTGGAAGAGATTTCCCTTGAGACTTGGGATCTCTCGGATATTCATTATGGATTCTCTCATGGTTACAGTAAGTCTTTGACTCCAAGTTACGTTGCAGTTTCAAGTACTGACATGTTCGCAGGATATGCACAACACCTGCTTGCAGCACCTGGTTCTTTTAGGAACGTCAAATCGATGACCGTTTTCCAAGATCGCAACGAGTACTTCAACGCGGTATCTCGCCTCCACAGAGAGGAGCTTCCACGCAGTCATCAAGCAACCGTAATGACTCCGCCAGTCATACCGTCGAGGTAACCAGTCCTTCCTTGAGAAGTCGCGACAGCAAGTCTCTCCCTTAAGCACCTCTCCGTTTCTTTTATGATTGGCGCCGTCGACTTCTTCGACCAATGTTGAGAAAAGTGGCAATGGTGCGAGTTGCGTTCACTTACACTGACGTCCCAACTTCTCACCTGTAATGGCGACTCTTTCAAGATCAGCGGACTATTACAAACTGCTGCGCAAATAGCCACGCGCATGCCAAAGTTAGAGAGGCTTAGAATATGGAACGGTGGAGTCAATGAAGAATGCGCCTTCACATATCGCAAGCATCAACACAATGCTTCGGTAACATGGCAGGCAAAGGGGGGTATACAGCTGCACCCCGAAGTGTACAGTGCTTGGGGAAACGTGCATTCTCGATACTTTCTCAATGTCGAGAATAAGGGTACTTGGCCTATTATTATGTCTCACGCCGCTGCCATCTCGTGTTTGGGGTTGGAGCATGTGGTGAGCGATGTGTCGCTGAGACAGATGCAACTGGAGAATAGTATTCCTTATTAGTAGGTTGGGGTTATTTGAAGGGTCTGCATTGCGAAGATAGAGGCATTTACAAATATCTCAGCTTATTATATGTCAACAGCACGTGAGGAGGATTGTCATCCTTGTCGTCTCCAAGTGAAGTTACTCGCATACAAGAAGCAAGCTTAATTCCCCACGGGAAAGCCACCGAGCTGTTTGTCTCATCCCACTTGACTCGCTCGCTAAGAAGAAAAGTATGAGATCTTCCCTGGCTGCACTCAGGCTAACGCGACAGTAACACTCATCACTGCATCTCGGGTCGATGGCAACCGAGAGAAAGTCAGGTGAGGTCCAGGCAGCCAAACAATACATCCACTATACCGTCAAGCAAAGGATTATGGGGATAACTTGGGAACTGCCTGCAAAAAGCGGCTAAATGGAAGTTGAGAATGGCGATTCGAGTATACAAGTCAATTGACAGACTTGGTAACGATGTGCATCGTCTGCTGCATCATCTTTGTGCTCTGATCACCTTCTTCTCTAGTAAAACTCTTCCTTCAATAATTCAATGTCTTATGGCCAAATCATTGAAACAGCCCTTCTTCGGTCTCAGAGGAGGATGGCTTACATTCTGGATAACAGTTCGTCACGCAACGCAACCCCTCACTTACACCTTCCAACCATCCCAGGTTGCATGCGCAACTGACATGACACTCTTTGGCTACTACCAAGGAGTCTTCAGTCAGTTCACCCTTGGCCTCCATTAAACTCAACCTCTGGCACTCTCAGGTGGTGTTGTCGTAACTCAAGACTTTCTCAAGCTTCACAACCTTGTCGGTCCAACAAAGACGAACGTCCTTGCTACTGTAACTGCAATCTATGACATCGGTTGCTTTGTTGGCGCTGTCATTGCGCTCACTATTGGCGAAAAGCTCGGAAGGAAGAAGGTCATTATTGTTGGTACAGTGATCATGTCGATCGGCACCATTATAAAGGTTACATCTTATAGTCTTCCGCAGATGATCGTCGGGAGGGTAGTTCTTGGGTGAGTGGCCCTCCATTTGGGCGTAACATGGACTGACTAGGTATATAATAGGGAATGGTATAAACACCGCTACAGCACCGATATGGCAGACTGAGACAGCATAAGCCAAATGGCGAGGTAAGCTTGTCATTCTTGAAATGGCGATGAGCATTGCTGGTTTCTGCCTCGTCAACTGGGTCAACTACGGTTTATCCTTCGTTGAAGGCTCTGTCGCATGGAGGTTCCCCCTGGCCTCTCAGTTTGTGTTCATCTTTGTGCTTTTCGCCACTGTGCCATGGCTTCCAGAGTCTCCTCGGTACTGGTATACACCTGACTCTTGAGACAACGGCTAACAATGAACAGCTGGCTCATCTCTCACGGCCGCACACAAGAAGCAACAGAGATCCTCGCCTGTATCGAAGACAAACCAACGACATCCCCAGTCGTAACATCTCAACTTCACGAGATCCAGTATAGCGTTGACTATGAACTTCAACACGCTGTGAAGTGGAAGGATATTCTCCTCCGTCGCAACAAAGACACGGCCGATACCAAGGCTCTTCGGCGTTTGTTGCTCGGTGCAAACACCCAACTCATGCAACAATTCGGCGGGATTA
Organism: Fusarium odoratissimum NRRL 54006; assembly: GCF_000260195.1. Classification (NCBI taxonomy): domain Eukaryota; kingdom Fungi; phylum Ascomycota; class Sordariomycetes; order Hypocreales; family Nectriaceae; genus Fusarium; species Fusarium odoratissimum. Next base: position 1,332,330 of record NW_022158695.1, on the reverse strand, counting down.
ATATCATGAGTTACTACATGCCCACCGTTCTCATCAACAGCGTTGGTCTATCAGAGAGTATGGCCCGTTTGCTCTCCGCTTGCAACGGAGTGTCTTACCTAATCTTCTCATCGATCGCAATTCTTCTTGTTGAGAGATGGGGACGGAGAGGACTTGTGCTACTCTCCACGTCTGGTCAACTATTGTCGTTCTTGGTCATTACTATACGCGGTTGGTGATATGAAGGAACCGTTGGGATCGGCTTCTGTGGCGTTCTTCTTCTTTTACTTCATTTCTTTTGGGTTCGGGATGTTAGGTGTGCCGTGGTTGTATCCAGTGAGTTCTCTTCCCATGAGGACGAAGGGAGCAGCGCTTGCTACTGGGACAAATTGGTACTTATCGGGCTTTGTATTGGTGTTTGAGTATAGGACTAACAGGCAGCAGGATCACAAACTTCATCGTCGTGGAAATTACTCCTATCGGCATCCAGAATCTTGGCTGGCGCTTCTGGATTGTATGGACTGTTACGAATGCCTTGTTCCTGCCAGTTATTTACTTTCTATACCCTGAAACATGCAAGTTCAGCGCTTCAAGTAACATGAGCAAAGCTTACCTATTCCCAGCGAACAGAAAACTTGAGGATATGGATGACTACTTCCGAGAAAACCCCTCCGTGATGGTCATCAGAGATAACGATGCGATCGCTACCAAGAGACCTGAGAAGTACATTCAACGGGAGCAGGAGGACATCCAGAGGGAAGAGGCTAAGGACGGAAGTCCGGTTGTAGGAGTTGGTCATGAGGAGAAGGGTCTCAGGGAGCAAGGAAACTTCTGAGTCTAAGGGCCACTAAGCTTGCCTAAATCTTATTGTTATTTAGGATAGGCGTGTTGAGTTTCCTCAACGCCCCAAGAAGGGGCTGCAGTGAAGGTTGTTCCAACAGTAGGGGCATTACAAGATCACGGATGCGAGGAGTTCAGAAACGCCAAATATATTTCAAGAGCTGAAGTAGGCTATGCAAATTCTACTCTTGAGCTTCTTGGTGTGTGAATAGACATGAAACACAGTGAACTATTGATGCGCCTCGTCGATCCATGTTCATCCGCAGCCAGTTCTTAATCGTAAACCCCTCTTCATGATTCGTCGTCAGATAGACTCTTCATCATCAGCGTCTTCGTCTTCTCTCTGCATATCCTCACCGATGGCGATCTCAGTCTCTTCATCACTTTCATCCTCTTCCTCCTCAATATCCCATTCCATCGCCTTCTCCCCGTACATATCCATGTAACTCTGTGCCGTGATGGGCAGCACTGCATCTCCATTGTCAAACCTCCTCAACTTCAACTTTGCCGCTTTGAACCACCATCTCTCCAAGAACTCGTCCTCCAACTCCACAAAATGCGGATTTCGCTTCACCATACGAACCTTTCCGTGCTTCTCCCCGCCTGGGCCATTCCTTATCTGTGGCTTGTACAGCAATTCATCAAAGATAGGACAGTCAAACCAGGGCGAACTGAGAAGCACATCGCGCCAAAGACCATCTTCGTGGGCTTGCTGTGTCTCCTTAAGATGCGGGGAGTGCATGATCTCGCGCTACCAGGCCAGCATACCGTGCATGTCGTGGAATTCCCAGAGTCGTGCGTTGGGAGCGTGGATATCTTTGTAGCGACGGTTTGAGCGGTCAAGAGCAGTCCAGAAGAAGAATTGGATGTGTTCGTCCTTGTATTCCCGGATGTTGGGGCTGCTGCTGAGGCTCATGAAGATGCGTACTCTGCTGGAGGCCGCGAGAAGCCAGTCTTCGTCTAGATCTGATGTTGATGGAATGATAGGGCTTTTGTTATTTGGATAGGGGAAAAGATCTAAAATCGGGGTATGGCTTTTGTGCCACATCGCTTCGATGTTGCCTGGAGGGTCTGGCCTGTAGCCTTCAGGGATGTCATCCTCCATCATGAGGTCTCTGTTTAGGAATTTACCAAGTTCTTGACATGCCAGAATGAAGGAGATCTTTATAGTCGCAATCTCTGCAAGTCTACTCTGTGAAGCAAACGCCTTCGTTGGCAAACGCTATGAAGCAGCATTGATGATCAACAAATCGCACATTAATCATCGTACAACAAACAGTAAAGAGTTAAAAGAGCATCCTCAAACGCAAATTAATCGAAGCGAATGTTTTCATCAAACACGAGCCCATAACGGAGAGTGATTCCATCGCATAAGGATAAAGCCGTCACTGTAAGCCAGCTGGTCAAGACGCGGCAGTGAAAGGATGAAAATAAATAAACATGATTCCTCGAGATGCAAACATGTTTACATATATTGTTGCTATGAATGACCCAAGTACAAAGACATAAAGCCAAAGCAAACAACCTCAATTGTTTCAAGGTAATGGCGATACCTTCACTTGCTAATCCCTACAAATCTACTGGCCAATCCGCTTATGTAACCCACTTTCACATCCCAGCACCCAAAGCTCCCCAGTCACCTTACGTAATCGGTCAAGTCTGTCAACCGGAATTGACTGGCAGCTCAATTCAATCAATCACCTCACAAACCGAAGACCGCCCAACGCGACAGCAATCGACGAGCCCGCCCGCACGAGGGACGATACGACAGTAGCGACATTCGAGACCAGCGAGCGACATTCATATTTGCCCAGCATGCCTCAGGATATGCCCCCTCGGGGCGGGTATGAGCCCGTCCAGTACAAGGTGCGTTGGAGGTTTACGGGAGTGCAAATGGGACGATGTGCTGTTTGAGGATGTCTGGGGGATCAATTGGTTTTATAAGAGTTTGATAAATGGGTTGAGGGGTGTCACGATCGATTGCGAGGGCTGGGAAGACATGGAGCAGTTGCAGGCAGTTGAAATGAACGTTTATCTGACTTTCTACAGCGAAACCTCCCCGCGAAGGGTTTCCGTCCTGGTATCCTCCTCCTCGGAATGGGCGCTGTTATGGGCTATGGCTGGTATAAGCTGATCGGCGGCATGCGCGAGGCCAAGTACGTTATTTCTCCCTCTAGCCGAACATGCATCTACAACAAAAAACGCCGACAATCTACAAACACCCCACGACCACGATTGCTTACACAGAAAACAACAATATCGAGTCCAATACTAACAGCTACCAGCGAACTCGGCCGTGAAAAGATGTGGGCTCGCATCAACCTCATTCCCCTTCTCCAAGCCGAAGAGGACCGCGATCAAGTCCGTCGATACCTGGCCGACCAGAAGCGCGAGAAGGAGTTGCTTGGTGACAATGCCAAGGTTTACAACAGCGACCGGTTAGTTCTCTCATCAAGAGGTAGCGTTGATGGGGAATACGCTAACACAGGGCAGATTCGTGAGGCCGACTTTCGCTGTTACACCCCCTCCTACTACAAACTAAACTGTGGAAAGACGCAAGCTTGTATATATGTTTTAACAAAGTGGTTTTACCTGGAATTGAAAAGCTACAAGGAAGACACTGGCTACCCCGACTGTGACTGCTTCACACTCTCGATCTTCTCTTCTGTCCACTCCCACAGCTTCTTTCCCAATTCCTCACTAAAACACATATCATCCCCCTTGTTTGCCTTTCCAACTGGTTCATAAAACGCCACTGTCTCATCCCTCTTGACGTCTCCTGCAGCAGCCCAAGCAGTGTTGTATCCACCCTGTTCAACCGTCATCATAGATGGGTTGGTAACATACACAAACATTCTCTTCCAGAATCCCAAGCCTGTGACCAGATTCGTAGCGATAACACCAGGATGGACAACAACGCTCTTGATAGCAGGGTATCGTCGTTCCAATTCCTTGGCCAAGACGATGTTGGCGAGTTTGCTCTGTCCGTAACGACTCCATGTCCCAAAGGGTAAGTGTTCTTGGAGTGAATGGAGCGTCTCAAACTCGATGCCCTTCTTTGGATGGCCTGCGTATCCGAGTGAAGTAACACTTACAAACCGAACCTCACCCCCCTTTTCCGCGGTCTTCTGCATGATTGGTAAAAGAGCCATCAAAAGCGTCGCATTGCCAACATGGTTAACGCCAAACTGCAACTCAAGTCCATCTTGAGTAAGCCCATCAACAGCCATGACTCCCGCATTTGCGATGAAGACATCCAACCGATCATGCGTGAACTGCTTCGCTACGGAGCGCATGCTTGCGATGGATGTGAGATCACATTCGAGGAATGTTGCAGGAACGGGAGAGATGGTAGATATGAGAGATGATGCGGAGGTCGAGGAGCGGCCGGTGAAGTAGATGTGAGATGGAATGTGAGAGGCAAGAGTGATGATGGCAGAGCGGCCTAGACCGGAAGTTCCTGGTGTTTTGTTAGTAGGGGGTTGAGAAGAAGGATAAGGGAGACGGACCGCCAGTGATGAGGATGACTTTTCCGGTAAGAGAGGGAATGTCGGTTTCCGGATTGAAGCCTTTGAAGGGTGCCATGATTACGATGGATCGTGATTTCAGGATCAAGACAAAGAACAGCGTTGTAGACAAAGGAGTTGTGTTGATTCAAGTGCTTGTACGAAGGTAACAAAAGTTGCTGCCATCCTCAATCAAGGAACGACTCGTCCTTCTTATACACATTTCCTTTTCCCATCATCATTCCTCCGTGTGTAATCCTAATTACAAAGCGACACACTAAACGTCATGACTTTGTTGTCCGGCAAGTGTCTTTCTAAGTGAAGCGGCATGATAGATCCCCGATGTGAGACGGGTTTCTACAGTAGCTCTCACTAACCCGTTCAGGCTCAGATCACACCAGATATTGTTAGTACGGGATAGTTAACCATCCCCGTCTCTAGGTAAAAAATCGGCGACAAAATCTCCGGCGGAGCGTAATCGATTTCCAAGCCTCATCCGATCAAAGGGATAAAGCGAATGACACACAATGGCTCTCACGTTTCACAAGGCCACTCATCAAATTGGATTAGACACAATAACGTGCTTGTAAGACTTGATTGCCCTTGCCTCGGGGTATTACACAGCATAATTACCAGTACAAATCTCAAACCAACCAACTCCCCTCCGTCATGCACACGCTTCTATCTCCATTTTACTGATGTAAATGTAGGGTAAAAAACATCCTATTCCATATCGCGCCTGACTCCATCCCCGAGGTTTCAAGTCTTCAGTTCGCCAGTAATGCATCTCATATCAGTCCGCCATCAACTCTGCTAGCAACTCTCTCTCCAGCTCGTCCTCATCAAAATCCGCGCCATCGTCAACATTCACCAGAGGCTCTTTGTCCCTATCCTCCACGGCTTCGTCGCCTGTTGGTACTGGTGTAGGTAGACTTCCGTCTTCTGTATCTTGGTCGTCGCCGTTGGGTGTTTGTATTGATCGGAGACCGGAAGCGCCCCTATTCCGAGCCAGACGTTGCTTCTTGGCCAGGACACTTTCGCCTAGATTTGAGCCGTCGTCGTCTGACTCATCGGCATCAGCCTTACGTTTAATGCCCTTCGAGGTCTGACCGTCCACGGATTCGACGTCTGATTCTGTGACTGTGGGGGCAATGCTCACGTCGCCATCGTCGCCAACATCATCATCCAGGAACTCGGCCAGTTCATCTTCAGCTTCTCCCCAATCAAAGTCCCTAAGCTCTTGCCCCGTCTGCGCATCTTCAGCTTCGTCGGCTTCCGATGTAACTTCGGTTGTATCATCCCCTCCCTTCTCCCTATCAGCGTCGAGAATCTCTAAAAAATAAGGTCGCTCGTCGAGTCGTCTCCATTGACTTAGGCAGTCGGTGAGCCAGTTTTGGTTGACAATTTTAATGCTGGGGATTTTTGCTGCCTGCTGCACCTTCTTGGTACGAGGGCGTGATGAGGCAACGACAAGATGTGTGACTCGTTTCGATACTGTATCCAGGACCTGAGCGCCATAACTCTGAGCTTGCATACCGATCTCTGACTCTTCTACTCTCACGCCCAGGGGCACAAGACCTGATAGCACAATCACAAGACCAGACAAGACATTGGACTTGAGTTCGTCAAGAATATCGCCGACATCCGGTACCATGGACAAGTCGACGCCATCGTCAACAGATGCCCTTCGCTTAGACTTGCTATGCGCAGGTGGGTGTGTTCCCTCTTTCTCTCTTCTTTCCGCGCGTCGCCGGTCGTATGTCTCATAAAAGGCTGTGTGCAAGTCTGTAAGATGGTCTTGGAGCGCGATAAGCTCCTCATCGTCGTCAACAAGAACGTTTCGGTGGTGGACATGTGGTGATTCGCTAGCATTCTCGCCAACATTCGTCTCTTGCTGATCGTCTTCCTTGTCGAGCTCTTCCTGCATATGAAGCAAAGGCCGGTCCTTGATTTGCTTCTCGAGTGTCTTTTCCTGTTCTTCTTCCTGAACCTTTAGACTGGCTGCATCGTCTCCGCCGCTCATTCTAGCAATCTCATCCATTGGTGAAGCTTTTGGTGCTATTTTCACGCCCTTTTCCACCAGCTTCGACTTGAGTATAGGTAGAATGTCTGTTCGCTTAGGGAGGAAACTCGAGTTGATATCGCCAATACCCTTGAAGAAATCGTAGGGCACCACCTTGATAAGGTTCGGTCGGTTCATAGGCCACACGTCGGCTCGGTCGTCAATAATAACTACCATGTCTGTGCTGACGGGGAACAGACGTTGTAAGCTCTTGGCAGTGATGCTACCATTCTCATCACGACTGATGACCCGGTTTCCAAAGAGCTTCTGGTCGGGATCGACGATCTTGGCGATGTTAAGGGCGTAGGCGCGTGTGCCCATGGTGTAAACATGCAACTCGTACATCTTGGAGACCTCGTCCAAGAATTCCATCAATCCAGGTCGAAGCTTGATATAGTATGTACAGCCGCTGGTCAATCCGCGAGGACCGTCGTCATTGAGCTGGAAGTCCCTAACATCCTTCACAGCTTCGTAATTAGGATTCGTCGGGTCGTTCTTCCACTCTCCGATCGTGGGTTCTATACAAGCATGAATAATAGTTTGATCAAGATCGACAACGAGACTCAGCTTCCGTTGTCTGAGTAGGCGCTTCTGGTTCTCGTGCTCGGCCTTTGTAGCGACGCTTTCGCTGACTCTCAAAACAGTCTGGTCATGGCTCATGTTGATCATGGCGCGATCTGTGTCGAGGTTATCACTCGCCCAGTTGATCTCAGTCATGTCAGCGCCGCACAAACTGCAAAGGCCTTGCACCTGAACTTCATGACCGCACGCTTCTTCAACCATCAGACAGGGCGAGTCAGCCGCGATCTCCTGGCCTTCGCGGATGCGCCATTGCTTGAGTTTGCCTTCAGCGGGGCTATCGAACTCGGTATATGTGGTTTCATCGTTCCAAGTCTCCTCGTTGACCTTGCGCTTCCAGTGGAACTTGTACTCAAAAATGCTTTCTTGTTTCTTGATCGTATCACCAGGTTTCTTGAGTAGTTTTGTAACGATGATGGGGTAATGTAGGCGCGAGCCTAGTGGGACGATCTTGTCGTGCATTATGTGTATCGTTGGTAGGTAAAATGTTTGTAAGGGTTCTCGTGATGATATCGGTAGCCTCTAGTGACGAAGATTAGCTCGCATTCGTCGGAACTTGCCATACAAAGCTTGGTGAAAGGCTGAGTGTGGATCAAGTGGCTAGTGATTCCTAATGACAAAGAAACATACCTAGCGAGCTCCCCTTTCTTTAATCCTTCGCGGCGCAGGCGCACCAGTCAAGCCCATGGCCTCACCAGCAGATCGTCGCGAAAGTGAATCAGCGCGCCGCAGTGGCACGTGCAAATCGCAGTCCGAATCGCGTTGGCTCCTCCCAATGCGCAATTCTTCGTAGGCTTAAACAGCGTAAATAATCGTACTGGAAGAATTAAGTCGTGTTGATAACTGTAATCGTTTCGCTGGTGTTTTTTTGTCCTTGATGCTACGAAAGAAAGCTCGTACAAGGTGACGCACTAGGTTGGCACAGCTTGTAGCGCGGACCAGCTTCTTCCTTGTACTGCTTTCAATGAGCGCGATCACGTGGCTGGGTAGATGAGCAACCCGGGCACTGAGAAACTCGGAGGCGCTGGAACGTTATCGCGGCGCGTACCGTAATGTAAATTGGTGGCGCAGTTGATTCTCCGCGATCGCGATCGTAGGAGTTGGTCCAAGCTCTGGGGTAGCAAATGCGACGTGATGTTGGACAAGACAGCAGAAGCGTTTTTGTTTCACTATCCTTATCTTATCGACAAGAATAAGAAACAGAAACAAAGAGCAAGTGAAGTCTAATGTCGGAATAGAAATGTGGAGTAACACGAGAGGCGGGGAGCGATAAGATGTCAGAATTGGATGTCAAGACTGTTGTTGTAGAGTTACTGATATAAGTTATATGTTAGCAACATCCATCAGCAGGGTCATAGAGAGAGCTTACCACAAATGAACCAATCAGGTAAGGAATAGATCACCAAGTTTCGTCCTATGATGGGCTCGATACAGTACAACTGCCGCTCAGAGAAACAAAGGTGGGAAGACCCGCCCTTTTTGTACCTGGAGCTGGAGGGTGCTGACCCCCCGTCACATCATTCAATCATCAACGCAGCAAGCTCAAGTTATACTTTACAGCTCGAATCCCGAAGAAAAAGGGGTAAGCACAAAAAATTCAATTAAGCTGCTGCATCCACTCGAGTCAAAGCAATCACATTATCTCTTTGTCAAGTCTCTCAACTGTTTTGATCCTTTCTTACTTGATCACGGATGCCATGGCCGAGGCTATCACTTGGACAGCTTGTGTGGGGCTTGACCTTAGCTTGTCTCGCGACGCAGAAGTGGTCTCAGTTGGTGGCGTGTCAGTGACTACCCTAGATCAATTCGGGATGCGAAAATTCATCACCAGTTGAGCTCAGAATGGAACAATTGAGTCACATGCGCATTGTGTACGTATACCAGGTCAATTTTGTCGGCGTGTTTATATCTGCAGTATTGCAAACTACCAGGGGTGTTGCCTTTGAGCGTTGTCGAGCCTGTGACAATCATCGTGAAACGCAACAAGCATCATACAACCCACGCAAAACGGACACCACTTCAGCAACTCTTTCAACAAACACCAAATGCGGTAAAAGTGGAGGTAACATAAACTTTAATACCAAAATTCTTCATTAACAGTGGTATCTATTGCGAAAACTTAAATCAACGGATCTCCACCCAACCTGGCCATCTATATGTTCATCATTATATCCCATTTCGTATCACTCATAGCATCATTGCAGCCACTCTCAACCTAAGTATCCAACACCCTTAAGCAGAGGATTGAACAACTCTGTAGCCTTCAGACACCAACTTTGTAATCTCTTCATTCTTATGCTGCAAAATGCCCAACGCATATGCAACATCGTTCCATTGTCGCTCAGTCTCACAACGGTTGAGTCGTGCAGCAAGCTTCTCGGCCAGCTGTTTGGCGTGTTTGTCCTGGTTAATGCGTTAGTTATTACTTGTCCAACCATAAGTGCATCACATACCTTTTCAACAAAGCCAAGAAGGAACTTGACAATCCTGCGGAAACTCTCCTCTTCCATATTGCCGCCAGCGCTGAGCAGACTGAACATGTCGACAAAGTGGTTGTACACAGCATTGTCCTTGGTGCTGAGCTCGGTGAAGAACATTCTCGCCAGATCAGCGATCCTGCGATCTTCATCCTCCAAACATTTGGCCATCTCGCCTAGCTGACCCTTGACCTTGACCTGTCCGGCCAGAATAAGGAAGGTCAGAGTCATGAGACATGTTCGCTTGACGGACGCATCGTCATCAGCCAGTCGACGATAAAGGAAGTCGGTGTTCTCATCAATGAGATGGTTGAAGCAGACAGCCATGTCACCCAGCGCGATAACAGCATTGCTTCGGACAGTTGCGTTGGGTGAACGCTCCATGATAGTGATAAGTAGTGGCAAGTTTGCTTCGCAGTACTCGGCAGACACGCACATAAGTTTAGCGAGACAGAGCGTCGCAGCGGCTTGGAGTCCCTTATCCGCGTACGTTGTGTTGTTGGCGCAGATTTCTGATACCAGCGGGCCAAAGACAGCTAGTAGAGAGTTGGGTCCGTACAAAAGCTCTCGCTCACGAATGTGTGCCATGGCTTCTGTAAAATCATCCTCTGTTGTACCTCCGATCAGATCAAGCTCATCCGCATCTTCCTTATCCTTATCGTTCTTAGCGGGCGCTGCCTTCTCCTTCTCCTGCTTTCTGCGCTTGAAGTCGAGTTCACACAGCTCAAGATGAACAATCTGCTTGATGGCAACGTGACCGACGATAAATAGAAGCTGAGACAGAGCGATAGCATTGTCGCGTTTCTTCTTCTCACCCTGGGTCACAGTCTGGTCGGCTGTTGGCGCAACCTTTGTCTCATCTCGCGATGTAGGGCGCGAGCTGGGTTGCGAAGATGGCGGGGTACGGGACTGTCCAAACACCTGTCGAGCTTTTCGTCGGATTAGGTCTGAGCAGAGGGTGTCGGGATGCTTAGAAATAGCATAGATGGCGTTGATGGCCTGCTCTGCTACTCCATACCACTCTTTGCTGTCTGAGGGAACCTCGGTGATGGCAGCCAATCTGACTGACACAGCGTGGTCGTTGGGCAATCGTGAGAACTTGACAGGAGAGTCCTTAGACTGGCGTCCAGACGGGTTGATTCGCCTCAAAGCAATGCATGTAAACTTGGCCAACTGAAGATCATTGCGTCCATGCAGACCAAGACCAGTTCGAAGCATGGTCTCCATCTCACCAACCACAATCTCGGGGTTTGCAGTTGCCAGCATCCCCAAAACAATGATAGCACCTCGGCGCTGAGTTCGGGAGATCTCCCGTTTCTGAACACCATACACTTGCCAAAGCTTGCTTATAACAACCTCGGGGATCATGCCACCCTTCATCATTGTCGCCAAGAGCTGCTCAAGCGACGTGAGCTCAGCGGGTGTCGCGCCAAAGGTCAAACTGATCATGTTTCGCGCAATGTAAATAGCAGAATCATTGGGACTGAACGAGTCAGGTGCCTCGAAGAAGAGTCGCCTGTAGCACTCGATCAAGTGTGTCTGGACACCCTTTCCTTCATCGCTATTGCCCTTGGTCCAGATGAGTCGAAGCATACGCCGAATACCGACCTTGTTCTGCTCAATGTTGTAGGCGTCACCGACCTCAAAGAAGTCCATGGCCTCAATAACCTCGCTCTTGTTCCTTGACCCGAGGAGCTGGCAGATCGTGGTGGTGGCGTCGTGGATAACGTCGATAAACTTGAGAGCCTCGTTGTAGTATCTCCGGGTTAGTGTCAGCTTCTCGATAGCTTCGCTTGTAGCAGCTTCTTCCTGTGCCTTCTTGATGGCAGCCGCCTTCTCCTCCTCAGTCATCTGGGTAGGCTTCTGAGGAGAGCCAAGTTGTGTCGCCTCATCGAGAAGCTCATTGTCAACAGTCGTGTTCGCCTGGTCGCCTCCAAAGCCAGGGACACCAGGGGGAGGCTTGAGAGAATCCAACTCCTCCTGGACCATGTCTAAACGAGCCTGCCACTCCTTTCTCGACAGCTGCGCACCGTGCATGACCGTGAAAGGATGTGTCTTGATAAGCGTGCCTAGAAGCTTGATGGCGTTACGTCGGACATTGCTGCTCTTGTCTTCCAAACTTCTACATGCAAGTTCCGCGGCTTTCTGTCGTCGCTTGGGGAACTTCTGCGCAAGATCGCAAAGCCGCATGTACACTTGCAGAGTTCTGCACCGGCAGTAGGGGTTGATGTCGAGGAATCGCTCTTCCAACACGTCGAAAAAGGCGTTCAGCTGGGACTTGTGGTTCTCGCTGCGCTCATCTTGCTTGCTGAGGTAGCCAACCATGTTTCCACAGACCTCGATAAGAGCACATCGAAGAGTATATGACTGCTCTGGTTAGCTAACGGCCTATGACATATACCTGGAAACCTACCTCGCTGTCCAATTGCTTCGCAAGCATTGTCATCTGCTTGATCACCAATCGTGGCGCCAACTCAGAAAGCTTGGCAATAAAGGAAGAAACAGACTTAGGTCCTCTAGTATCGTTGGAGTTGAATTCTTTGTTACTGATTTCGCGTAATACCTCGTCAGCGAGCTGAGGATAGTCGTAAGTTTCTGCTAGGATGTGTAAGAACTCGGCCATGGGTTCCGACAAGTGCTCGAAGTATGTCAAGTTCTGGATGATGTTGATTTGCGCCGCTTTCAATTGTCAGCACTTCACTTGATCTGGGCACTTCGAAATGCTTACCATATCCATGCCCGTGATGCTTCACAGCAATGCAAAGGACCTTGAAGCAGTGCATTCGGATGGTCGTTGTCTTGACTCGTTGCTCGCTCTCCAAAACCATGTAAACTGGTCGGGTAAGGAGACCAATAAATGTATCTCTTTCGCTTGTTGTGAGAAAGATCTTGGAGAGCTTGAGCTTAAGAACCTTGCACATAACTTCCAAAGCCCCTTGAAGCTGTGTAGCCGAATCCCAAGCCGCATCCTTATCCTTTGCAGCCCCCTTCTTTCCCTTTCCGCGTCCTCTAGCAGCAGGTGCCGTTGACGACTTCTCAGCGGCCTTGGTCTCAACAGCAGCGATCGTCCATTGCAGAAGGAAACCGTATATCTCGAGTAGTTTCTTGTGGTGGGGTACCGAGTCCTGCTCGTCGGGGGAGTCGATATCGGAGTGGACAGAGTCGGCCTCTGCACTCAAGCCGCTCATAACAAGGTCGAAGATCTTGCTTAGGGCGTGGGTGGGAAGATGTGCTGTGTATCTGGGATTTTCTAGCTCAGAATGTTGTCCCACAGTCGGAGTATCAGGTGAATGATGGAGGGATATGGGGGCTAACTTGAGGAGAAACTGCAACGAGTCCATGTGGGAGGCGCGCATGATGGCATCTGGATTATCGGCGACTGCGTCGACGATAGGGTTCAGGACAGAGTTAACGACAGGGAGTGTAAGGGCTTCGGGATCATTTTCGCAGTCGAAAAGAGCCCCGTCAGCTTCAGGCGTTGAAATGCTGGCTGGATCCGACATGTAGTGCTTCAAGGCATCGTTGAGGTCAAAGTCAATGGTATCCATGGCGGGCGATTCGACAGTGTCGTCGCAAGTAGCGAGCGACAGGAGAGAAAGAAATGAAGCGGTAAGAACGTTAAAACCTAATGAAAGGGTACCACAGAATAATAAACGACTAAGCGTGCCTTATGCGCCGAATGTATTGCGACCAGGTAATACCCGACCCGTTAAACCTGACCGTTTGGTGCTGTGTTGACAATGCAAGCTACGAGTCGGTGGAGGGGATTTAGATTTGGCTGAGGGGACGTGAGCCAACCCCTGGGCAACGATTGTTTTTGTTTTGTTCCACGCGACCACTCAGGACCCTTCCCCTCCATGTCCCGCTAAAAAGACAGCGCGTTGAGCCTATCAGACCCCTGCAACCATTCATTGAGGCTGGCTTTAATCTTTAAGCCCCTCCAACTTCAACTGCATTTGCAACTCGTGGATGCTCTGAAGGACCAATAACGAAGTCTTGTTCTTTTGCTTAAGTTTGTTTCTACCTGTGAGAGTTCGAAGCGGCTGAAGTGAGGTTACTTTTTACTGGATACATTTTCTGTATTACGAAGCGATCATGAGCGCCGTGGTTCATCAGCATGTCGAAGAGCACTTCGATATCCATGAGGATTTGAGGACGGAGGATACGGAGATGATGGCGGAGGAAGAGCGCACTGAAGAAGCAGCTCCAATAGATGAAGACGAACGCGTTCAGTCATTCCAGCAGGTGCATCAACAACAGCACATGCAGCAAATGCAACACCAACAACAACACGCCCATCGCCAACCGCAACAGCCCCAAGAGGAGCCCCAGGAAGAGGAAGAAGAAGAAGAGGAGGAGGAATCTGAAGACGAAGCTGTTGACCGAACCGTCCAAGCAGACATGGACAAGTTACAGAATGACTTTCCTGGTTTTCGCAATCGGTATCGGTTGATCAAGCGAATCGGTGAAGGTACATTCCCATTTCTCCCACCTGGGTCCCATTGAGATTAACAATTGTTGCCAGGAACCTTCTCTACCGTTTACAAAGCCGAGGATATCATGTACGACCACTACGACAACAGCTGGGACTATGAAGACGACTCGTCAAAATGGACACCACCGCCCAAAGCAACCGACAGTCCTGTGTCTCACCGTCCGCGTCGCAAGGCACGTTACGTCGCCATCAAGAAGATCTACGTCACCTCAAGTCCCTCGCGAATTCTCAACGAGCTTGAACTACTCCACGATCTACGTCAATGTCCCTCCATCTGTCCTCTCATCACCGCATTCCGCGAAACCGACCAGGTCGTGGCTATTCTGCCTTACTTTCGGCACGGAGACTTCCGCACGTACTTTCGCGACTTAACTATTACAGAGATCTCTGTTTACCTTAGAGAACTCTTCACCGCCCTGAAAAGTGTTCATGATCACAAGATTCTCCACCGAGACATCAAGCCTACCAATTTCCTGTACGACCCAGGTACACAGCGCGGTGTTCTTGTCGATTTTGGTCTTGCCGAGAGGGAAGGGTCTGATGCCAAGCCTTGTCTTTGCCATGAGTCCCGAGAGGTCCGAAAGCATCGCCAAACAAATTCAGTCTGGGCGCAGAATGCTGCGACTCCTCAAGCAGGATATCCTAAATCTGACACACGATCATCGCGACGTGCCAATCGTGCTGGAACCAGAGGTTTCCGTGCTCCTGAGGTTCTCTTCAAGTGCACGGAGCAGACTACATCCATTGATATCTGGTCTGCAGGCGTTATTCTTCTTACCATTCTGTCTAAACGCTTCCCATTTTTCAACTCGGCCGACGACGTTGAAGCCATGATTGAGATAGCGACTATCTTTGGCACTAAACGCATGAAAGCTGCAGGTTTACTTCATGGATGCGTCTTCGAGACCAGCATTCCCACAGTTGGTCAAGGAGGCTTCTCGATGGAGAAAATCATCATGTGGAGTACATGCAGAGGCGAGGAAAAACCTCTGACAGGAGAGGAAAAGCTGGCCATCAACTTCCTCGAATGGTGTATGGAGTTAGACCCTGGCAGGAGAATAACGGCTGCGGAAGCACTGAACCACGATTTTCTTCTCTTGGGCGAGATTGAGGCCGAGAGGCAAGAGAACGAGCAGGCAATGGCGGAGCATTGAAACAATTCTGTATCACTAATGTAATCATAGAAGCATGGAAGGGCGTTGGTTTGAGTATAATGTTACGGAAGTGGTTGGCTAGATATCTGTACATAGCCCAACATGACTGATACCCAGTGTTATGAAAGTTTCACGGGAACAAATACCATCAATGGTGCGATCACAGTGAATTAAAAAAAATTGTCATTCATAATCATGGGCGAAAATCGATTTTTATTTCGTTAACTCCTTGCAAGAGTCCCTGATGCAATGCCCGAAGCCGACCGACCTAGGTCCCTGCTTAGAGGAGACCTGTCATCCATTGCCCGTTGTTCGCGGGTTGGAGATTCTTTTTTCCTTTTGCGAAAATTCCCATACAAGCCCAACCGACTCCTAAGCAAGCACAACATTTAGAGAACAGTTGCTTGCTTAAGCGACAAGCTCGACGACACCACCGGCCTGCTTGATCTTCTGCTCAGCAAGGCGGCTGACCCAGCGGGCGCGGACGACCAGAGGGATCTCGGGGAGACGGCCCTTGCCGAGAACCTTGGAGTAGCCGAGGGGGAGGAGGTCGAGGACGGGGACGGTGTCCTTCTTCTCGCCGGAGACGTAGGCGTCACGGGTCTCCTGGGGGACGAGAGACCACAGCTTGTCGAGGTTGATGATGGGCTTCCAGAAGTGGTTGGGCTGCTTGTGGAAGTATCGCATACCAACCTTACCGAAGTAACCGGGATGGTACTGTGATCGCGTTAGCCAAAAACCTCGTCCGATTCTGCGCTTCAATCATCCTCTCTAACCTTGTCCATGTTGGTACGGTGGTGGTGCTGACCACCAGCAAGACCACGACCACCGGGGTGCTTGCGGTGCTTTCCGACACGTCCCTTACCGGCGGAAACGTGACCGCGGCTGAATTACAAGTCAGTCCATCCAAAGTTCGGTACAACATCGTTTTGATCTCGTCGGGTTCGAGAGCAGCCGCCGACAAAGGGCGATTATTGTGAGCTCCAGCGGTCTATCTCCGATTTCCCTACGGAAACCAGAAACGGACGCGGTCTCTCTCAACGACCAACCTCGTCGACGGCGAGGGGGATGAGGACATACTGCTTGCGGGTCTTTGAAGTACGGGTAGGCATGGTGACGGCTGTGGTTGTCGACTTGTCCGAATGTTCACAGTCGAAACTTCGAAATGGAGGGTGATATCCTGTAAAAGCCTAGCAACAGCCGAAAATCTAGGCGAGGGCAGAGCAACCCTAAAGAAATGGCTGTGGGAAGGTGGGACCGACTTGTGGGTTTTAGCGGGTCAGGTGATCTCGTGGATTGACCGTGGTGAGACTCGGTGAGGACCCACCAATGATGGGCTCAAGGGTAACTAATGCTCTTGAGACGCGATTGAATCGCGGCGACTCTGATACTCATTCAACTGAGGTTAGTTAATCAAGATGGCACAATCTGAAGTGGATAAAGTCACGCAAGATCTTGAAAAGATGGATTTCCACCACCCATATACACCTTATGATGTTCAAGAGCAGTTCATGAAGGCTGTTTACAATGTTTTGGAGACTGGTAATGGGCAAGTTGGCATTTTGGAGAGCCCGACTGGTACAGTGAGTCCACCTGAAGCAAAAGAGATACTGTTATCTCGTCTTGATGATATCTAGTCCCTTAAAAGGCCACCATTTGCCTTAGAGATACTAACATCGAATAGGGGAAGTCACTTTCACTGATCTGCGCCTCACTAACATGGCTTCGCAACCACAAATCGAATCAATTCGAAGCATCAATCCAAGAATCCGCAGAAGCTTACAAAGACGAACCATCATGGCTCGTTGAGCAACTTCTCCGTCGCAAGCGCGAAGAACTCGTCACTCGCTGGGAAGAGCGAGAGAAGCGTCTTGAGACCCTTCGCCTTAGGGAAAGGGCACAAGAAGAACGCGCCCGTAAGCGTCGGCGAGTAGAGGACTACGTACCCAGTAAATCGCGCGTAGAAGATGAAGATGCCGAGTGGTTGCTTGATGATCCTGATGATCGCGATGCTGGGCCTCAAGATGCCCTGTCCGGATTGAGTAAGGAGACGAGAGAAGTTCTTGCAAGCATTGGTCTGGGAGGGGCGAAGAAGCCTGAAGAGGAAGATGATCTTTTGGAGGAGGAAATCAAGGTGCGAATGTCTTTGATGAACCGTAAAGTACGAGTAGTAACATTAATAGATCTATTACACCTCAAGAACACATTCTCAACTTTCGCAGTTCATCACCGAACTTCGTCGCCCCTCATTTCCTCCTTCACTGCCAACGTCACTCGCCAAGAGCGAAGAGACGAAGACAGAAGCAGTAAAGCTTCTACCATTATCATCTCGACAGAGATTATGCATCAATCCCACTGTCTCACGCCTTGGGTCCGTACAGGCCATCAACGACCGGTGCTCAGAACTCCAACAGCCAAAGTCAGGACAGAAATGTCCCTTCGTACCCAAAGAAGATCTGCTCTCGCAGACACACCAATTCCGCGACTCGGCTTTGGCCACACTGCCGGATATTGAAGACCTTCATCAACTGGGCAAATCACTGTCTGTTTGTCCCTACTACGCATCGAGAACCGCTCTACCAGGCGCTGAGATCATCACACTTCCATATCCTCTGCTATTACAGAAGAGTGCCAGAGATGCTCTTGGCGTGAAGCTGGAAGGCAGCGTTGTCATTATTGATGAGGCGCATAATATCATGGATGCGGTGGCAAACGTGCACGCAGCTGAGATCAAGTTGAGTGACCTGCGAAGAGGACGAGCCATGTTGGGCGTTTACGTTAAGAAGTTTGGCAAGAAACTCAAAGGTGTCAATCGAGTCAATATTGGGAGAGTGGGAAGGGTCATCGATGGTCTTAGCGAGTGGATGGACCGGGCACTCAAGTTCAAGGTGAGTCTACTACCACTGGTCAAATAGCATCCACTGACGTCCTGCTAGCAAGAACATGGTATCGTGGATCCCAACGACTTAACCCGACCAAAAGGTATTGACCAGATCAACATGTTTGAGCTCATTCAGTACATCCAAGAGTCAAAGCTCGCCTTCAAGATCGAAAGTTACATATCCCATGTCGAGAGCGAGGATACAAACTCTAAAACACCAAGATCAAGTTCACCAGTTCTTCACACCCTAGTATCGTTCCTCATCGCCTTCACAAATCTCAGCTCCGAGGGTCGAATATTCTATCAAAAGATCAAGGGGCTAGCCCCTGATATACAACTTTCTTACTTGCTTTTATCGCCAACCTACGCATTCTCGTCTATAGCATCTAGTGCGAGAGCAGTTGTACTTGCGGGAGGTACAATGTCTCCGTTTGACGATTACAAGGACCACCTGTTCCCTTCACTGGAACCAGAAAAAATCACCACTCTGAGTTGTGGACATGTCATTCCGCCCGAGAATCTCTGTGTCTGGACGCTGGCCTCTTCAAGACCTGGGGCGCCACCCTTTGAGTTCAGCTTCCAGAAGCGAGGCGACACAGAAATGATAACGCAGCTGGGCCTTGCCATTCTGAACCTATGCTCCTTAGTCCCAGATGGTGTCGTTATATTCTTTCCCAGCTATGGATATCTTGATGAAGTGGTAACTGTCTGGCAAAAGAGTCAAGGAAATGCACAGCCAACCTGGGATCGACTGGCATCCCGAAAAGCGCTATTCAAGGAATCAAGAGGTGCATCAAGCGACGAAGTTCTCCAAGAATATTCCGACGCCATCCTCGGCGAGAAGAGCAACGGCAAAGGTGCCCTTCTTCTCAGCGTTGTAGGTGGTAAGATGTCAGAAGGCATCAACTTCTCCGACCATCTCGGTCGATGCGTCATAGTAATCGGATTACCCTACCCCAACATCGCATCACCAGACTGGAAAGCAAAAATCGAGTACATCGAGACAACAACACAGAACAATCTTACGGCGCAAGGCGTAGCGAAAGAAGAAGCTATAGGTAAAGGCAAGCAGACAGCGAGAGACTTTTACGAAAACGCTTGTATGCGGGCAGTTAATCAGAGTATCGGCCGTGCAATCCGGCACCGGGGCGATTATGCGGCGATAGTTCTTGTGGATCGACGATATGGCACGGAGCGAATCCGGGGCAAACTACCGGGGTGGATAAGAGGGGGTTTAGTCAAGGACAGTCACGAGAAGGGCCTCGGAGGTCTGATGGGCGCTGTCGGAGGGTTCTTCCGAGGAAAGAAAAGCAAAAGCCAGGATCAGTAAAAGCGATAATGGTAGGGCTGGGTCTTACTTCCAAGTCTGGGCATAACGAAAGCTTTCAGATCACGAGACAGATTTGAGCTTGTACAAAGATGGGAGCTTGTTTGTGGGTGGAGGTCGAGACCCTTCTTGGCGTGAGGATGGAGAAGGCGAATGGAGGAGAAGAGGCAGATTAGGCTTTGCCGCCACAGAGGCCGTGCTTTCAATGGAGGAAGATCGATGGACGGCGTGTTAGAAGGATGCAGAACATGCGTCGAACATTCGATATCAGGCAGTGACAGGGTTCATATCTAAAAACACCGAGACAGCACCATAGTAATTATCTCATCTACAAAGCTACAATCAACCAACATTTAATACGATAAGAAATATGAACAGGAAAAAAGAGAACATCTATGAAGGCTAGATACGGCAACATCAGGCATTTCCTGTCAAACACGCCTTAACTAAGATGCCCGCGGTAAAAGCTCCATGCGGCGACGTTTATCCCGCAGAATCGCGTTAGCAGTCACACTAACACCGACTGCCATTGGCGAATGAATGAATTCTCGTTGGTTGATGAAAAATACTAGCGACATCTAAGAAAAAAAAAAGGCGGAACCGGGTCCGGGACCGGGGTGACCGATTTATTTGCCCATTGACTCTTATAAGACTCATTCTCCTCATTCTATAGTTTGAGTTATTGAACAACCCAAGGGTATCCTATTGTCTTGTTTCTTTCCGGGAGTCTTGCAATGGCGACAAAAACAGAACAAGCTCCAGAGAGGAGCATGCCTCCTGATGATGATCACAGCGATGTCGAGAGTCTCAAGGCAGCGGCTCTTTTCCACAAAGCTTTGCGCATGGGAAGAGTTGAGGAGAAGGGTATTCAGCCCATTCCCATCGAAGAGCGCACCCTAACACGCTTTTACAACATTTTCACGATCTGGGCGTCTATTAACTCTAATATTCTTGGGTAAGTTAATTCCTAAACCTTGTTACAAGCTCATACTGATGTGTATAGTATCACTTTTGGCATGCTGGGTCCATTGGTGTATGGCCTGAGCTTGAGAGACTCTGCGCTCATTATCCTCTTCTTCTGCCTCTTCTCAACCATCGGGCCTGCTTATCTTGCTACCTTTGGCCCCAAAACGGGAATGAGACAGATGATCCAGGCGAGATATAGTTTTGGTCGATATCTCGTCTCTATTCCTGTTCTTCTCAATCTCGCCACTCTGACTGGCTTCATGGTCATCATCTTTGTCGTCGGCGGACAGTGTCTCTCCGCTGTATCAAGCGGCCACTTGAGCCCTGATGTCGGAATCGTCATCATTGGCATTTTGTCGCTATTTATTTCGTTCTGTGGATTCAAGGTTCTGCATTACTACGAGACTTATGCTTTCATCCCTGCTATCATCGCCATCACCATTGCGACAGGATGTGGTGGCTCTGAGCTTTCTAAGCAGGCTCCTCCTGCGGCACCGGCGACTGCAGCAGCAGTTCTCAGCTTTGGAATGATTGTTGCGAGTTACATGATTCCTTGGGCAGCCATTGCTAGCGATCTTACGACATATTTCGATCCCAAGGTCCCCTCGTGGCGCGTCTTTGCGTACAGTTACCTCGGCCTCGTCACACCCACCATTCTCCTCATGGTTCTTGGAGCTGCCATCGCTGGGGCTCTTCCAAATGTGCCCGAGTGGTCAGAAGCATATGGTGAGACAGCAGTCGGAGGCGTTCTCGCAGCCATGCTTTCTAGCGCCGGTGGCTTTGGAAAGTTCGTGGTTGTTATTCTCTCGCTCACTCTGTTGGGTAACACTGGCGGTACAATGTACGCCATTACACTCAACTTCCAGACTCTTATTCCTGGCTTGATCAAGATTCCCCGCTACGCTTTCGCCATTGTCGTTACCGTCATCGTCATCCCCACTTCTCTAAGAGCCCAGCGCGATTTCTTTGTCAACCTCGAGAACTTTGTCGCTCTTATCGGTTACTGGTCCGCATCCTTCATTGGTATCGTCAGTGTCGAGCATCTTGTTTTCCGAAAGGGTCGTTGGGACTCGTACGATGATGCAATCTGGAATGTTGCTTCTGAGCTGCCCCTTGGTATTGCGGCTATCGCTGCGGGTGTTATCTGCTACGCACTTGTTGTGCCTTGTATGGCGCAGGCTTGGTGGACTGGTCCAATAGCAAAGACGACTGGTGATATTGGCTTTGAGATTGCGTTTGTTATGAGCTCGTTGTTCTACGTACCCTTCCGATGGTTGGAAAAGCGCATGTCGGGGAGGTAATTAGGGTGACAAATACGGTTTCAACACTGGATCGAAGATAATGAGATGGAAGCATAAATAGATGGATTAGAGAAAATATTAGCATAATTGTCATTGCTTGATTGAAACATACTTATATGCTGAAGACTAAAGCTCAATAGCCTTACGCCTTCTTCCTTACAGTCATCATCATTCCATCCCCCGGCCTCCCATCCAACCCAAGCTGCTGAAATGCAATGTCCCCAAACACAAGATCAAAATTGGTATGTTTCGTCCTAGGCTCTTTATTGGGCGCCAATCCCGCACATTCAAACGTATACTTACCCATAGTTATGACGATGACAATCTTGAGTATGTCCATTCCCATATTTTGCCCAGGACATGTCCTTCCATCTCCACCAAATGCTCTAAAGTAACCGGGTTCCGGGGGTGCCTTCTCTGGATCTAGCCATCGTTCTGGCCGAAAGGATGTGCGGGTCTGGATATATGTTTGCGTCGTAGTGGATGGTGTGCGTGCTGGCTGTCATGATGAGGCCATTGGCATTAGGAAGACGGCGGCCATCGTGTGTGGTGATTGTTGTACCTGGAGGTGCCTGCTTTAGATCCGACCCTAGGGGGTAAAGTCTCGGAGATTCCTTGATAACCGCTTCTGTGTAAGGGAGTCTTCGAAACATGCTTGGGTTGTCGAGAAAAGTAACTATAGGAGAGGCCCCAAATTATTCAATGTGTTCTCGGTGCATCTTTTCGACGACATCGGGGGCTTTTGATAGAAGCATAAAAATAAACTAGTGTAATATAGTTAGACAAGCATGTTCCTGGAATAGGGGGGTCAACCTACGCAGAGAGTGCTCGTCGATGTGCTGTGCCCTCCTAATAGCATGGTCTTCAAACTACGGTGGAAGTTAGCTGGTGCCAAGCCATGACGAGCAGCAAAACCTACTTGCTAAAGATCATCTCTTCTTCGGAACTAGAAAGCTCTAAGCGACCATACACACCTCCCTTCCTTTCCTCCAGCATAGCTTCGGCATGCTCACGAATTAAAAGGTCCATGATGCTTCTCGGGTTCTGCCTTGATGGAACGTCTCCTTCCTGAACAATCCGCTCAACAAATTCGTTGACCTTTTGCCTCAGAGATCTGTCAAGCCTGCTAACAATTCGGTGTCTTTTTCACCGCCGCGGGATCTGTACCATTGGGTTATAGGCGATGAGGGGATTTGTCTCTCCTCCTGCAAGGTTCACAAGGTCCCTCAAATCCTTCAAGATTTGACTTCCTACTGCTTGAGAATGCTGTGGTTCTCCGAGCGTAACTATCGAGACTATGCCGAATGCTAGTCTGGCGATGAGTTCCTCCATTCAGAAGACGTCTCCAGTCACGGCTAATTCGTCAAGCTTCTCTTGGAATAGCAGACATTCGTCGACCATGATGCTTGTCATTCCTAGGACACGACCCATCGAGAAAGCCGGGCTAACAGCCGTAGCTATCTTTCTCCATAGCGCCCCGTTGGTTGCTGCCATTGTTCCCTCGCCAAGCATTGGCTTCATGAACACCGCAGTAAGGGGGCGTATAGGAAGAGGTTTCGGAAGTGATGAGTTGCCCATGAGTCTGGGATCAGTAATCACTACCATATCAGGGCCTATAGGCCAGAGATCAAGATAGAATATTTCTTCAAGGTTGTATAAGTGGACTATTTCTGTGTAGAGGAGCTGCGGGTGAGTGTTTGGGGGTATTGATGCTGCGACCTGGCCAAAGACTTTGATATGACCAAAGAGCCGGCTATGGGGAGGCCCTGGCTATAGGGAATTAGTTAAGTCACGCGCATTAGTGAAATGGCGAGGCGAAGTACCAAGTCTCGATAAAACCGGCGGTGGCTGTAGCCACGGTAAATATCACGATAATGAGACAGGCTGCCAGTGCGGTAACCAGAATTGGGCCTGGCATTCGTAAAGGGAGTTCCGTTATGATGTTACTTACAGCCATTTTGATCAAGTTAAGAAGAGAAAAGAAGCCTGTATGAGATAAAGAGCTTCGTCTTGAGGGTCACCACGTCAGTCACGGATACTTTTATACATGGACCCAAAGGGCTTGACTGAGATTGAGTTACACGATCTCAAATAGATTCGGGTCCCGGTGCCCGTCAGCCCTAGAAGCTGAGTGTAATTGATTTACTTGGACATGGGGTTTATGCAAAAGGTTCAATGTGCAGTGCAACGGCGGAACTGTTTCATGGTGTTGATCTGGCGGTCAATCTGTGAGTGAAGATAATGAATGCATTGTTGGCCGAGACATGACACAAAAATTTCCCAATGCACAAAATCTCAGACATGATTCAACTATTGACATGTGCAAGATCATCAGTGTTTCGACGACTACAGTGAATTAATCCGATACAATTTATTCCGATTTTCATCTCATATCCCTCGGTACAAGGGCCTTGAGATCTAATTGGTGTAGCCTCAGTATTACGCACTAATCCAACCATGACATCGTCCCTGTGCCTCAGATTCCCCGCCAAGATTTCAACTTCGCTTGCTAAACACGCCCAAAATGTCTGGAAATCTATGGTCAATCCCTCTCCAAACCACAAACTTCAACATAGTCGTCGCTTTTCTCGGCGGCTTCATATCAATCTTCGGCCTCGTATCCTACCTCCTCAAAGAGAACTACTATCTCTCCGAAGCCCGTACGTTTACCAGACCCTTGCATAAATATCTCTTGGCATTTCTAAAGCGCATTTCCTTTTGCAGTTATCTCTCTCTTGGCAGGCGTTGCATTCGGTCCTCATGGCGCAGACTTTATTCGTCCAAAGGACTACGCTGAGTGCGCTGAGTTTCCAGAGTCGTGCGATTTTGACCTCAATGCTATAACCCTCAACTTCAGCCGTCTTGTTCTCGGTGTGCAGCTTGTCCTTGCAGGCGTGCAGTTGCCGAGTAAATACCTTGTGAGAGAATGGAAGTCACTTAGTTTATTGCTTGGGCCTGGTATGACTTGTATGTGGCTTGCTACGAGTCTACTTGTATGGGCACTTGCAGGACAGCCGCCGTTTTTACATGCCCTTGCTATTGGGGCTTGTGTTACACCCACTGATCCGGTTTTGAGTGCTGTTATTGTTAAGGGAAAGTTTGCGGATCATAATATTCCGCAGGATCTTCAGTATCTCATCACTGCTGAGTCTGGTGCCAATGATGGACTGGGCTATCCGTTTCTGTTCTTGGCCCTCTATCTCATCAAGTTTACAGGTGCTGCAGCTACATCCGGTGGAGCGGCCGATGCTATGGGCTTGTGGTTCGGTATGACCTGGGGTTACACCATCATTCTCAGTGTAATCTACGGCGCTGTGGTGGGATGGGTTGGCAAAGAGCTGCTTCACTTCGCTGAGAAGCATAACTACGTTGATCGCGAAAGCTTTCTCGTCTTCGCCATCGCCCTAGCACTCTTCGTCCTAGGGACATGCGGTATGGTCGGTACAGACGATGTGCTAGCCTGCTTCATCGCTGGTAACACATTCACATGGGACGATTGGTTCCGTCTCGAAACCAAAGACGACTCTCTGCAACCTACAATTGACATGCTGCTCAACGTTACCATATTTCTCTGGTATGGAGCCTACATCCCCTGGAAAGACTTCCACGACAACTCTGTTATTCCTCTATGGCATCTTGTCATCCTGGGGATTTGTGTCCTTGTGCTGAGGCGACTTCCGTGGGTGTTTGGCATGCACAAGTGGATTCATCAGATCGAGGAGGTCAAGCAGGCTGTTTTTGTTGGCTTCTTTGGACCAATTGGTGTTTCGGCAGTGTTCTATCTGTTCATCAGTCTGGAGTTCATTGAAGAGCATCTTAGTGATGAGGATGGGCGGCCGAGGAGCGATGTTAAGAACCTTGGAGACCAAACACGCATCATTGTGTGGTTCCTAACAGTTTGCAGTATCGTAAGTGGCCCCCTCATCCATCAATTGTTATTTATGCTAACAGAATATAGGTCGTTCATGGCTTGAGTATCCCAGTCGGAAAACTGGGCTTCCACGCACCCAGGACATTGAGCCGTGTTGTCAGCGAAAGTCTGAGCGATGCTCCAACAGGTGGACGTCGACGAAATATCCCCTTCATTGGGAGGTATTTCTTTGGACCAGATAAGAAAGACGCTCGTCCGGCTACTGGTCCAATTGTCATTACTGGTGCTCAAAGAATGCGTTCCGAGTTGCCTGTTCATGCTGGCGATGAGACACCTCCAATTAGACGAGAGATACAGTTCGCCGATGAGGTGAGATAAGAGTCGCATGTGAGTTTACTTTATCTGGCATGTAGATTCACATCGGTAGACGGTGTCATACGATAAATAGCGACATATCTCATTAAGCGCATCCCTCTAAATAAGAAAATAAGGCGTATCATATAAAAAGCGACAATCCTTTATCATTTCAGTAACCCTCTCACAGGGTGATGTCCCATCATATCTAAGCCAGGAGCATAGCAGCGCCAACAACAGCGCCGACGACTCCATAAGGTGCCATGGCAGCAGCAGCGTTGGTCTCGTCGGGGTTAGAAGCATCGTTGGTAGCAGAGGCATCATTGTTGTTGTCGTTACTTCCACTGCCTCCATTACCACCGCTGCCACCAGTAGCAGAAGGCTCGTTGGAGTTCTGGGTTCGTGTACCGCCAGCAATGGTGGTGGTCAACTGAGAAGCATCTGTAGGTCGAGTCGCGTCGACCGAGACGCCAGAGACGGCAGCTGAGGCGGCGGATGCGACATAGGTGGTAGATGAGAAACCACAAGTGTACATAAGATCATCAATTTCTACAATAATTAGCACAACTCACACATTTCCACAATCATTCAAGAAAACTTACCCTCCGTGTCATCACGGATATCATCATCGTCGTCATCGTCATCACGGTTGTTTTGAGCATTCTGGTGAATGCAACCGGCGCAGAGAGCAGCGACACGGCTAACGTTGAAAGAGTCGTTGGTGCAGACGCACTGGGCCTCAAGACGGTCTTCTTCACGGTCACGATCACCGCGGAGATCAGTGTCGCATGTCTTGGTGAGTTGAATAATGGGATCACAGATGGTGTCGCATTCTCGTGGGATGTCGTCCCGATCGAGACTGATGTCTGCGCGGGCGAGGTAGAGAAGGGGAGCGAGAGCGAGAGCGATGGTTGAAGTATACATTTTGAATGATTGTATGAGAAGAAGCTCTGTTGGTGTTGTTGAGTTTGAAGTGTGAAGTTGTGAATGAAGCTGTTGATGGTGAGAGAACGAATTGAAGGACAAACCAGGCATTTATACATTCTCATCTCATCTGTCAACTCAGTTTCACAATACATTCATACTTTCTTGGCAACTCTCATTGCATGTCACTTCCCGACGATCCCCTTGGCCAGCCGAAAGCCTCACCTTAATGTCGATTGATCCTTGCCTGCTTCGCCAAGCCACGGCAGTCGTAATGCCTGAGGGGATATGCCAAGCAATAAAATCTGCCCACCAATTGATCGTCTGCACGACTCAGAAGCTTGCTCGTAACTGGCTTCACGATAACTCTCGTCTCCGCTTCTACAGTCTTGGCGGAGCGTCATGGTTAAAGCGTTGGGCTGCTATTTCTCCACTGCCAAATTTCTTGCTTTACTCCAAGTCTGGGGAACTCATTGTGCCAATGCTCTCGGCAAGCTTGTATTGACCTCGTAGCAGTTTGCATATAAATTACAGGATATTGGATCCGTACTAGAGGTATTTGGACTAATTATGCTTATATTTCTCCGGTGTGCAAATATAAGCTTAAACTTTTGGCCCTGCGTCATAAGTGACATACAACCAGGGTCGGCAGTTAACAAAGAAATTCGAGAAAGCAAAAAGATCAACAGATGCACGATGATCAGTGGCTTTTCACCCCAGGCCACGCAATACCCCCTCCACTACCCCAGCTCCCGCAATTTATGCTTGCTTCTGCTGTCGCGTGAGGTCTTTCCTCTCTGAGAAGCACACTGATCGTTTGTGATTCGTCTACGAAGGTTTAAACCCGTGGGTTCACATTGGTTGAAGGCGGACTCAGCTGCCAAGACGATATCACAGCCTCGCTAGCCACGCGTTTCCATTCTATCTTTAAGAGCAAAGTTTGTCTTGGCGATTGATTAGTTTGAGCCCTATCGTGTTTGAGCCTCGTTCAGCGTGGTGATCTTGGGGGTTTTCGTTGGGTTATGAGAATACACCGACTGCGTAACTTGGGAACACAGACCTCTTGGCGGCGTTTTTGGGAAGGTCGTCGTGACGTGGCTCAGTACGCTGTGAAGACGACGCAGAGATGTTTGACACGTTAAACTCTGTATTGCCAAGACTGTTGGTTATCATGGTATGGCAGGCTGAGGACGCTCAGATCGCTCAAGGGCGTGGTGATGAGGCGCAAGACAGATAAGGGAAATGTCGGGATGGAGGAAATCCTCGGGTTCTAGAAAATGGGTCCGGATCGGCTTCTTGTGCTACCTTGAAGTTTATTTATCACTGGGCATGGATCAGAATGTTGATCTATATCCGTTTGTTCACTATCATATTGTCGTCAATTTGACGGGAATGGTTATTGTATGGAGACATGAGAATAATAATCGGGATGTAACATTGAGAATCGCACTTCTTTCCGTCTCCCTCTTCCTTCGAAAGACTTGCACTGATGTCTTATTTCAACGTTGACACGGGTGATCTGCACATCCATGCGGTGAAAATACTCAAGAAGGCGTTGTCTCTAAGCAAGCATCTGAATGCTGGCTCACTGCGCATTATGTTAGCTTGCTGATTATCCCAATCTCATAGCAACTCTCACCTTTGCCAATCTCTCGCACATCAGCACGTCCATCCTCTGGCGTCGTCACATTGTATAAGACCCCAGCTCAAGGAACAGCAGTCTTATCCAACTCGGCCAACACAATAGGCGTGTCCGATTCAAGCCTCTCAAGTGGAATCTTGGTCATCTCCCCCGTCCTAACATACCCCAACTTCTCATACCATCTAATAAGTGCCTTTCTCGTGTGCAACGCATTCAACCCAATCTTGCCAACACCGAAGTCCTTCGTGAGATACTCCTCTCCATATGCAACAAGCTTTCTTCCCAGACCTCCACGCTGCAGTGTTGGGTCGACAGCAAGTAGACACAAACGGCCGTAATCCGGGGCCTTTCTCATAACATTGACGCACCCGATTATAGGGCCATTGGGGGTGTCACTTGCGACCAGGAATTTACTATCATTTGAAGTGATCCTGTCGATAATGACGGATATGTCGATGTTGAATGTTTCAGCTAATTCGGGAGATCCGACCCAGTCGATGTGAGCGTCTGTGAAGCGGAACGCTGCTTCGATGAGTTCCTGAAGGCGAGGAGCATCACCTTCGGTGGCAACGCGAAAGTGCAAGTCAGACATTGTAAGTGATGATTTGTCGATCAGTGCGAAATGTTGTTGTCGGCTTGCTGTGTTTAATTCAACAATATACGCAACTGTTTAAATACCTCACATGGATGCTATGGGAATCACTCAGTCCGCGATCTTTAAATAGGAAGGTCGTCTAAGGGCGTCGGATTGACGCGAAGGAAGCGAAAAACATGTCATGTTAAATGGTCCTCAGTGCCGTTTAAGCGGTCTGTTGCAACCTAGACCGATCACTGACGGATAATAAGGGCGAGCCTTTAAATGAACAGCCCTACAAGGGGAGGGCGCAGGCTGTGTTGAGGTTCGGAGATAGGGCAGCAGACCAATGGGAGAATTTGTATAATTGCCTCAACTACTATCTTTGCGCCAATCGGTCTTTACATTATTTCCATCTTCGTTTGTAAGGCTGTTAGCAGGAAATGCTACATCAGTGGTCAGATTGTTCTTGATCTAAACCGTGGTGAAGCTGCTTACCCGAGACCTGTATCATTGAGATCGGCGTAAGGCACTCACTCTGGCACAAGAGCTATTTATTTCCTGACTATTGTGTTCGCTTTGAAAACCACATATAAATAATTCCTCGTTTCACTCTACTCAATGGCGCTGTGTATTTAATCTCCTAATTCAGCAGAGCTGTAACATTGTGGTCTGGTTGTTATAGGATTCAATGTCAGTTTCTCCCCCAGGACAACCTCCATTACTGTATAGATGAAGGAACAATCGACATAATTGGATTGGTGGTTAGTGAGGTCTTTGTCGGCTTATTTGGAAATATTTGCTTTCCCACTCTCTTTGAATGCTCACTTTGGGTCTTCGCGTCGGGCTTTCGGGCCCATGGGAAATCCCGACAGCTTCACAATATGGCTTCAGCGGGGACGCGCTGCAGCGAACGTGGACATCCCTCACCCTTGGATTCTCACTCCATCACTTCAATCCTAGTTAAGATCAATTGGAATTTCTGCTCATACTAAGTTGAACATGTATAAGAAAATCCGCTTGTCATTGCGAAGAGTTGTCCCATACAAACGAAAGTGCATTGATTCAATTGCTTCAATCCTCAATTGGAGCCATCAAACACCAATGAGTCAGGCCCAATTACACAGCCCAAACTTCATGCAATTGAAACTCGATTCATCGTAATTGTCCTATCGTTGAACAGTAAAAACGGCGATCCCGATAACCCATCTCACACCGTTCGGGTCCACGGGCCCATGGCCATAAGCGCCCGCTGCAAGGAATGCTTTAGCGCAAGTGCCCCCAAAATCCAAGCACACTGTACGCCAACCTCGAGCAATATAAAACACCATCCCTCGTCCTCACTCTACTTCTCTTTCTTCATCAACACCAACGGACTCTCCCACCGTCCGCCCCTCCCTTCTTCCCTCTTTAGCCTAATCGGCCTCTCTGCACTCACAGGGGAGGCCAAGCCCCCTCTAACTTGAATCAATGGCAGTCACAGCAGCATCAGGATCAAAGTGCGCCAGACAACTCGTCATGTCATGGTAGTCTCATCAGTGCCCCAGCGCCAGATTCTGATTTTGGTCTCTTGTGCGACGTTTCTCCTTTCTTGGATCTTCCCCTTCTCGACTTCGACTTCAACTCCCAAGGCGTTTACCAGGGAAATGATGCGACGTGGGATTTTGGTCAGAATATGGGAGAGGGATTGTTTGATCAGATTATGATTTCTGACATGAACGCTCTGGATACGAATACTCAACTCGATGTGGGAGATGGCTTCCTTGCCCAGGCGCAGCCTCTCATCACTGTCGACTCTTCACCACTCGAGCAACCTTCAACATCAAGCACTCCCCACCCTACCACCACCAACAAATCTCCTTCATCATCTATCCCAGGAACATCTACCTTCTCCCTCCACCCATCCCCCTCTTCTTCGTCAGGCTCCTCTCGGAAGCGCAAATCGTCACCGGAAGACGAAGAGTCAGCTGTCACCCTCAAACGCCAACGCAACACCCTCGCAGCTCGCAAGTACCGCCAAAAGCGACTCGATCGCATCTCAGAGCTCGAGGAGGCATTGGCTGCCATGACAAATGAGAGGGATGATATGAGACTTCAACTTGCGAGGAGGGAAGCTGAGGTGGATGCCTTAAGAGAAATGCTAGGGAAGAAGTGATAGGAAAAAACATCGGAAACAGAATGAGATGAGCAGGAAAGGAAACACAACACGAGTTCAGCATCGTTGTTTGGATTCGGGGCTTTGGAAAGACTTCTAGATATGTTACGTGTTAGCGAGGCGCATTTCTAATTATAATGTTTTTTGTTTGTTCAACCATTGAACCATAATTGATGTGAGATGTGATATGTGTCATGAGATGATAATGCCCTGTTAGCAGGCGAGGTCGCGATTGTTGATAGACTTCATTGCCTCTTGACATATAGAGAACTCGGATGAATCTTGTGTCAGCTTACACTCATCTTCATCATTTGTGTCACCACTTACATCAATTGCTTCGTTATGTCAAGTCATCTCAAGCAATTTATACATATTTATTTGACGTTGTTAACCTCCGTAGCATCCGAACGACCCTGGCGTAGAGCTCAAAATCAGTCTATGTATAAGGGCTTGCCATTCCATTACCATCTCTTCCATGAGATGAGTAACAATGAATCACTGACAAGTTGCGATAGAAGCCCAGTGCATCACGAGCATGGAAACACTGTAAAGACCCTGGACGTGAGCGGGAAGTGGGGCAGTTGCGAGGTCCTTTGTTTCGATAAAGGATGAGCCAGAATGAGTCATTTCGCAGATTTCCCTTTTAGGAAAGAGAGATTCTTGCGCTGATCTGAAGCTTATCAGTGTATCAGCGTAACAGCAAATGCAGATTGGACAATTCTGTGAAGTGATAGTCCACAGTATTGTAGTTTAACTCTGCCATATGCCGTCTCAGCGAATTGGGCCAGGGAACGTGGTGTGTTCCCGCCTCAAGATAGCGAGCCACAGACAACTCCTCACGACACGATTTTTTCACCACATGCATAACTCACGATAAGAAACACATCTACAACAAGGAGAAAACAGCCAAGGTGGCCGAGCGGTCTAAGGCGCCAGACTCAAGATCTGATTGGTTGGATCTTATCCTGTTCAGCAGGAAGTATTCTGGTATCGAAAGATGCTTGGGTTCGAATCCCAACCTTGGCAAATACTTTTTGCCAAACGGTCCTTTTTTTGACGTGGAGGGAGACATGCTGGGAGCCTCGCAGTTGACCCAATTGCTTACTGGGAGGGGCTACGTGTGAGATTGCGTTTACAAGTCTTGAGTTACAATAGCTAGAACTCCCATCTTGCGGGCTACATGTTGACGACACTTGGACAGGGTTGCATACAGCTGTACATATTATTGCTACCCCTCGTAAAACATGAATTGCAACTAAACTTGCTACAATCTCTGACGTGAAGGTCGAAATGATGGAAAAGCAAGTGTTAGTAACTCCCCTCTGTCCATAGTAGACCAGTTACTGGTTCACTCAGTCAACAGCTTCTGCCAATTAGACAACCCATTGCTCATCACTCCATTTCCATGTTCCTCTTCTTTTACCCAACTTTTTTCATCGCCTGGGAACTGCAATTATGCCTTGCTTCTCACCGCTACGACGTGAATTACGGAATCATCAGTCTCAATCTGAGCCCTCACCATCACAAGATCACCATCCGGTATGGTGTAGTGGCTAACATTTCGCGCTCTCATAACTTGAGAGATCAGTTCCGCGGAGCCCAGGGTTCGATTCCCTGTACCGGAGAATGTTTACTTTTTCTTTTTTGCTTTTATCTACGATGTTTCGATCGGTGGAACATCATAGGACTGACAGCATGGCTATGAGGAAGGTAAGGTAGGCCGGCCTCCCCAACCTGGCTGGATACGCGGATAATGCTGTAGTGCAGGATGGCTATTGGTATATTGTACACACAAAAGCCGGGCGGGCCGTGTAAAACGCTCCCAGAAAGCAGTATCATGGATGATCAAGGACAAGGAAATGCTTGCCAGCTTTACATCCTACGGATCTGCTCACCCATCTTCCTGCGCCTCGAGTGCCATGGTGATATCTCCTCGGTTGTCTCTTTCGACATTGGCAGACCAAGCTTGACAAGAGTCTCCAGCAACAGAGCTGACCCTTCTCGCCCGTCTTCTCTCCCTATCCAAATTGTTGGTGGCACTCACGGATATCCCATTGACATCCGTCTTTTCCGAGCCCAAGACTACAAGGATGACACCAACCGAGATCATGCCCTCATGTACGATATCATTCTCCTCGACACCTTCTCGTGATCATTGATGTGGGTTTAACCGTATCAAAAGTCCTCCGAATACCTTGGCACATCCATCAATGCCTGACTCGACAAGAACATTACCCAAAACTCACTCTTTCTAGCCGAGTGTTACTCAAGACCTACCTTGATGCTGCTTTTGCGTCTGTTTGTCTCACATTGCCGGAGTAGACAAGTCTACGGACATAATAGACCAAAAAAGGAGAAAAGACCGCCTTCGTTCTTGGACGAATACGTTAGAATGAAACGCCACAACCTGTCACCTTGCTCGCCTCCGTGTTTTGACGGTTCGACAACATCACTGGATGGTTGGCACACTTACACCCTTCTCCAAACTGATCAACATCACCAGCCACAAGTTCCCTCACTGCAACACCAACATTCTCCAACCTTCGCCACAACGTCTCCTCCGCAGTGGAGAGAACACGGCTCGTCACGCGTCCGGCCAGAGGGTCTTTGACCTCACCTCACCGGCCCGTCCCATTCGTCAGTGCTGATACGAGGCCGGGCTTAAGACATGCGCCAGGCAAGAAGGTCATCCGAAGAGGAGCAAGGTATGCCATTGGGTTTTGTCATGAGAGTGTCAGCAAACGAGGCTCTGGGCGCTGTGCTAGTCATGAAGCGCATGACTGGTGCTATCATAGACCTTGGAAGAGCCCGTCAGGCGCTCTAGAGTGTCGGAGTTGATGACAGAAAAGTGCTTTGTCGTGATTCCATAAGAATGGTGTCATATCATGCTTTGAGGGCCGGTATGGTTTTCACGAGTAACATTAGATGATAGAGTGAAGCATGGTTGTAGCGATCCGGTTCCTTCGGGCCCTGCTGTAACCATCAACGTGAACAGGAAGTTGTGTTGCAAATGATGATTTCTTGCAGAAACTAGACGTAGTGGCCGTTGCGATCGTCCTCAGGGTCTCTGCAGCAGGGAATACAGACGATGAAATGTCACAACGCCGGAGACTTTTGACCGGACTGTGTACTCCTGTTGCCAAGTTCATCAGGATTCAAAACAATTCAGGCTTGGCGATACAGACGCAACGCGTCCGAGGGGGCGATAAACACCAAAGAGTCGTGATCATGGTGGGGGAGCAAGACTGATGACGCCGCCGGGATTGAGTCGGATGATGTGGGGCAGGGATCATGAGGCTTCTCAAGATGCTACTATGTTGCCCATGTCAAAGAAGAGTCGATCTCATCGAATGTGAGGGTGTAGTGACCAGGAATCTCCTGGTCTGAATGGGAGTGGTTGGGCGATCGAGAAAGCGAGTGCACGGGGACGGGTGGTGTACATTGAGTGGGTGTCATTCTGCTTAGCGCAACACTTGCCGAGCGCTTATTTCGGATCATGAATGAAAGGCTGTAAGAAGTTGACGTCTCGTGGTGTTGGTGTTTAGCGGTGACTCAAGGAGAGACAAAAGCCAGACAGACAAGGTGAACCCAGCTTTGCGGAGAGAGGGGCGGGAACAAGCAGCGTACATTAGAACATTCGACAGGGACGCCACTTATGCGATGCGAAAGGCTGAAGGTGCCAAATCTGGGGGCGCCAGCCAAGCCACCAGAGAGTCAATAATCTTTCAGGTGCAACAGCCAATACATTTGTCCAAGCCTGTCGTGTATGATGGACTTGACCAACTGCACAGAGGCTGTGAGTCTGAAGATCAAAGAAGAGGCAAATTTCCATATCATGACCCTGGTCTAAAACGTCAGTGCTTCTCGGCAGTTGATAACCACGAGAGACAAACATACGGGGTGTTTCGCGAAACCAAAAGCATCGATAGGATAAAAGATGGGTGTAGGGGGAATGCGGGAGGAGCGAATCAAGAAAGGCGCCTTGATGAGGATGCTACAGCATGTAAGAAAACTTAGGACCTCGATCATAAGTGACAGAAATACTGGAGCAAGTCTCGGATAATGAGGACAAACTTGGGAGACTCTTTGACTAGTTATTTCCGCACCCTCATTGAAGGTCTCAAGTATTTGTCCACTCTTTGAGGAGGGTCTTGATTGTGGTGGTGGTGTTGATGATCACCCGCCTGAGACAACCAAGGCTGATGGCTTGACCAAGGACATCTCGCCCGGTCGTGGCGCAGTAGAAAGTAGTCTCAAAAGTTGGAGAAGGTTGCTCTCCTTTTCTGATCAATAATCGGGTACAGGTTCCTTGATTATAGAGGTCTAGAAACTGATCCCGAGACAGATGAAGCTCAAGCTTACTGGTTGAGATCTGCAAGGTCGAAACTCAAAGAATCCAATACAAGGCTGTTCCCATGCACAATCACCTGCGAACGCCTGCAAAACATAAGCATCCAGAGACGAATCAGCTAAATTCAGCACTGTATAATCAGAGCTGAAGAGGCAAGGATGTGTGATGCGATGGGGCAGTCAATTGGTCTGAGTGAACGCAGCTGCCACTGAAGAGCATGTACGTTGGGCAGACATAGCCAGCCATCCTGACCTGCGGAAGCTACCCGTACGACGCATCTGGAGACTAGTGATAGCTACCAAGGCCTACAGCAGGGAGGTGCCATAGTTGCCGGAGAGGATGCGCGGAGACAGCGGCATCGCGGGATATTTGAACATAGTGGAGATGGACAAGGCTCGGGATGGAACGAAACGAGCCGGAGGATGAGAAGACAGAAAGAACAAAAAAGGTGCGGCTGTATCAGGGAGGTGTGGATAGACCGGAGATAGCATACGCGGTGAGTCGGTAATGAGAGGTCATGTGGGAAAAGTGGTGATGATAAACAACGACACTCCAAGCCTCGCTAGATCCGGCTTTGCCCGGGCGATGACGATAAGTGTATCATTCTTTCAAAATAGCCTGAATGACACTGAGACAAGCATAGAACAGAGCATCTCGGTTATGCGCGTTGTATCGTAAACAACGTCAGGCCTCATCGTGAATGTCTGATAATTGATATAAATGGAGTTTTGAAGTTGAGGTGCCTACACACCAAACTGCACGGCTATTTCTGGATCAGAGACCCACCGACTCGACGCTCGGACCGTCACCTACCCCTCCTTGATCCCCTGACAATCGCCCAGGCCAGTGTACTTACAGTGGATGTCTTATAAAGACGCTGGAAACAGTTGATTGTGTTCCACTAGAACGGCGCCCTAAGATCACGTCTTCCCGATATGTCGTGGGCTGGGCTGGACACTGCAGGAGATACATACATGCAGATGTGATTGTGTAACTCGATAATATCCAACTTGATATCCTCTTGCATTTTGTCCTACCCAAGGGATGAAGTTATCACATCCCACGCAACAGGGCTTGTGCATGGAGAATGTCGTCAATGACTTACAAACAATGCATTGGGGTAGCACCGATAGCCCAGAGGAGAAGGACATGAATGCAATGATTCCACAAATCGAAGGTAGCCGTCTTAACACGGAGATATATAACATGTTCCTGTGATACGAATCTTCTGCTGTGCGAGGTTGATGTCACAAAACAAGTCACTTCCCCAAATGCACCGTCCAAGATGGAATTCAAGGGCAGAAACAACACAACAGAGTCGGTACATTGATATTATCTGGTAGGCGGCAAGCTGCGCAAGCGTAAACGCGTTACAATCCCAATCGAGTCCGCCTCGACTTGTTCTGGGCTGAGGCACTGACGCCAAAGGATTGTCGATGGGGAGAGACCCTGGTACGACTCTCTGTGGGTGCATCCTGGGCGCACATGGGCACGAGGGTCGAGGGTCTGGTCGGCCGAGTTGGGGATAGTCCTCGACTGCCTTGATGTAAAGATGACTATGAACGGTTGGTGGCTTGGGGAAATTGTATGTATGTATGTATGTCAGACAGACAGACAGGGATATCCATTGCTGTACAAGGCCAGCCAGCATCTGTACTGTGCAGTCAGACAGCACTGTACTCTAAGTCAACTTCATGATGCAAAGATATCGAGCAGACCACGCACAACATTACGAATCAGTTTACAGGGATCTTGTGTCGTCATTATCGCGAAATGTATACCCCCCTTCTATTCAGAAAGAGGCAATGCAAGATCGTCAGGTGCGGAACCCTGGATATCCGGCTCTTGGAAGTTGTAGGGGTCCTGTCATGGTGGGCAATAAATCGGCGGGTGGCGTCCTGTAAATCCTGGAGGACCCTTGACGAGCAACGAGATACGAGAATTTCAGCTTTGTCGATATCCTCTTAAAACGGATGGCTTTTTTTTCTGTCATGAATGTTTATTTGACATGGGAATCAGCATGTGTTGAAGAGGGTGGCGTTGATTCACACCTACCGGTGGCGATGGCACTGGCACAGGAATCTAGACATGAAGCTTCAACGTCGACGGACTCGGACTACGATATCGTGGCTAACATTCCAGGTTCACTCACGGACTGTCCGTAATATTCTATTGGAAGCTTGTTTCACTTCATATTCTTATGCTGGATATGACTGGATGAGAAGACTGGGATGTTTCGATAGCTCCAAGAACGACAAGATCCAGACCGTTGAGATGAGATCTATGATACAAACATGCTGTCTCCTCCGGTCTCAAGTGCAACCTTAAGAGATGTAGGTATGCATCAGAACAAGTTATTCAGCACATCCTTCTGCGTGTGTGACCCTTTGATGGCCTGATTCCTCCCTTCGCTCGTCATCCAGATGGCCCTTTTGGGAGGGACATGTAGCAAATGAGAGGCCAAGCCATCAAGGGGGACGTCAAATAACCTAAAAGTCTATTCTTCTAGCTTCGAGCATACGCAGCTCATAAAGATACCTTTTTCCAGGTTCATGGGCTGAGGCTTGAAGAACTGCGCATTGAGGTTAGGCTGACCCCCGGTTCGCAACGTTCCGCGCCAGTTTACCGGTGAGGATACTGTGAACTTGTGAAGTGGATGCTGTGATGGGATGTTTCAGATTGTCTAGAGTTGATGAATTCCACAACCCATTGTTATCCCACCCTCAGCCGTGTCTGCACCCAGAGTAGAGAGGTGTCTAGGCGGGTGGGCCAACAGACACACACGATGAGGTTTGTTTCGGGTCCGATAGTCAGTCACGTTGGCGGTTTTCGGGTTGAATCTTCTGCCTAAGTCTAGGACCTCAAAGTGTAGGTCTGTAGGATATGGATGGCTGTCTGGTGGTGTAGGCTATGTAAGCAGAGGAGGCTGGTATATTAAAAGGCAGCCTTTTCCCACCTGAGACCTGTTGTCTGCTGTATTGTATGATGGCTCTTCCATTTACTTCCCTCCGACTCTTTACATTCTTTGATCCTTCTACGGGAGCGGTCACCTGAGATATAACGACCTCACAAGACTCAAGCAACATAGCATAGCAAAGTTATAGGTCTTACTCGTCTTACACCAAAACAAGTATCCCGAGATATCCGCAGCTGGATCACTATTTTCTCATATAAGCCATCTGGAACATTTCCGGATATAGAACTGCAGAGTGGGAGGTATTTCCTTGGCTTACCCAATAAACAAAAGTGGCCTCATACAAGCAGATCGCTATTCGATGCGAACGTCTGCATTGCCTGCCGAGTACAGTAGTCTACAGTACTCGAGTGAGTGGTGCTACAGAATAGGAAAGGACGGGGTAGTATTTCTGGTTTACAGGGCATAACGCATCTAAACCAGGATCAGGTCCTCGTTTGTCAGGTGCCTCTCTTTCGCCGCCATTTATTTCTCCTCAGCCCAGAAAGAAAACCTGAACTTGTTCAATTCGTTATCAACTCTTTTTATCATCTTGCGCCACTCTAGTTACGACTTACTCGCAATTATCTTACCGGTAGTGGAAACATATCCGCCGTCGCTGCCGGTTGCACCATCAGAGTCCGGGCACGGCGACATACCCCGTCCGTGAGGTACAAGCTTAAACATATTACCACCGCGGGATATCAAAGTCACTTTTGTCCGTTCACCCCTCCATATCCGTCGCTCGTTGCTCGCAAAGAACAGCCCAGGCCAGGCCATTTCCAGACTCGCAGAGGCACAGACAGAACAGAAGAGACAGGACAGGATTATCATAACGCCCCCACCATTTCCCCATCACTCGCATTGCATCAATCGCGTCAGGTCTTCCAGGTTCTTTTACCGCGAGTTTACCTTAGTTAGCTACCTTACGCCTAACTTTACACTGCGACGCCTAAAGCAACGCCCACTTCGGCCACTCTCGCCCGCTTTCACCCACTACGGGCCATCGTTTGCCGCCCGCTCCGCCGCTGGGCTTCACTCAACTCGCTACCATTATAGCACTCTCCTCCTTGGCTTTCCGGTTTCCAACTCTGGTTCTTCTAAACTCCCTCCACTTTCTTTTTATCCTTCCTCCACCTTCCCTTGCTTCGAACCTTGGACTTCGGCCCGCCCCCCGATTTCGCCCTCCATCGCGAACTGCTTCAACCCGATAGCCCTCCAACACAAAAGTATCATGCCTGAATACCGCCACGCCAGGAGCGGTAGCCTCAGCGTTGCCAACGGCGGTTCACACTCTCAGGCGAGCGCTATGGCGAATACTCCCCGCTTCGATGGACCCCGAAGTCCCCCGAGTACGTTATGTTCACCCATTGTTGCTTTGCTGCGTGGTTGTTCCATGTTGCACACGACCCCCGCCAAACCTTGAATACCAAATGTCGTCCCTACTGACACGACTGAATCATAGATACGTCCCACGTTCCTTGCAAGTTCTTCCGTCAAGGTGCCTGTCAGGCTGGTAATGCCTGTCCTTTCAGTCATGATTTGAGCAACGCTGCTGAGAACGTCTGCAAATACTTTGCAAAGGTGAGTGCGCCATATCATGATCGATCGCCCGCTGCCAGCCGCATCCACCCCTCATCACGTCGCAACGTCTCCAATCCACAGCAGCACTGACGATCGTTTTTCAATGACAGGGAAACTGCAAGTTTGGTCCGAAATGCGCAAATATTCATATTCTCCCCGACGGTCGACGCATCAACTACGGAAAGAATGGCGTCACGATAGGCAATACTTCCGCCCTCGCGGGTCGATCCAACCCCACCTCCGCAAGCAACAATCAATCCTCCACCAGCGCCCTCACCACCTCCCTCTACCGCGCTGACGTTCCAGCATACGCTTCGGCATATCCTTACGATGAACAAGATCAACACACTCTCGGCCGACAGCCTAGCCTCGAGAATGGTCTCCCAACCATCGATATGTCCTATACTGGATCCAACTACGGTTCTCCCCGAGACGAAGAGTCCTTGCGCTTTGGTATGGGACTTTCTCCTATTAACAACAAGGGTCTCTCTGTCCTAGACGCTCCTCTCCCCGCCTCTTTCGATTCCAATGGCATCTCCAACGCTGCTCGCTTCCCCGCTGGTCCATGGCCATCGTCCGTTCCCAACCAATTTGGCATCGAATCGCCAACTCCTTCGCTCAGCAATGCTAAGGACTCGCGTACGTCGGAGACACTCAAGCTTTTACACACTTCAGCATTTGGTTCGTCGGAACACCTCTTGGCCCCTCTGGATAGAAGCCCTCCTAACTCTCATCAAGCCAACGGGGAGGAGTATTTTGGCAGGCGAGCTATGCACTCGTCCCGCTTTACCAAGCCCCGAATGCTCAGTTCCAGCATGCCTAAGACGTCTGTTGACCGAGACTGGGAGCCTGGTTTTGCCTTTGGCGACGATGACGACAATCTCCCCGAGAATTATGTACCCGAAAACCTTCAAGACCTCTTGACTCCAGTCGAAAAGGCTCGCCGTGGCTCTATGCGAGCTGACAGCGATGTTGAGGGCCTGAGCAAGTACGGCAGTCCCATTGGAACCAGCCCTAGCCGATGGGGCCCTATGTTCCAGCGACAGAAGGAAGAGGAGGAAACCTCTCGATCTCTCCGAGGTGCTTCTGCTTTTGGTCACGTTGGAAGCCCACTCCGGAACTCTGTTCTTTCACAAGAGATGGGAGGCACAAACGGCTTCGTCCGTCCATCTTCCTTGCGATCTGGCAGTGACGGCATGTCCATGCTTTCTCAGCAACTTCAGCGAAGCCGTCTTGATGACACTGCAGGCAATTCTAGTCCTCTTCTCCACCCCGCAGCCGCTCGAGCTGGTGCTACCGCTAGTGCCATTAGCCCCATTAGTCCTATTGGCAAGGAGCGTGAGCGTGGTGGCATGGAGCGTCATGTGTCAAGCGGTAGCATCAGCTCATCTATGAACGGCCGATTCACTACCCCCATTAATGAAGACGACGAAATGTTTCACATGGAGGGCATGGAGGAAGACGGCGAGCCTTCTATCAAGTCACCTAAGAGGACATCAGCTGGCTTGGCCAACGTCTGGAGTAGCTATGCTGGTGCTGTCGCCGGCAAGCCCTCCACCAATGGAACCAAGGGAGTTCCAGTCAGCGGCCGATAAACGACCAGGCTGAAGGCGGAGGATAGCGTCTTTGAACAACTGGTTTCAGTTTTATCAGCCAAGCGTCGGAGTTGGTAGCTTAGACAAAAAAAAAAGTAGGTGACGAGTTGATGAGCCATGATCTTGAGCGGACAACACCACAATCGCTACGACATACTGCATTTCGCCAACAAGCTTTGCACTTGAGTGGAACGGACGAAAGAAAAATATGAGGATGCATGGCAATTTATTATGGCCAAGATCAAAAGGATATAGGATACACGGCCAGGAGTTTTGACATTTTCTGTTTTCATATATTGCTTGATAATCGCTATCATATCATGAACTGCTTCGGAAGGCGGACGGAATCTGATTTTTGCCCACTCAGTTTTCAGGCTTGATGAGGGTGGCAAGCAAAGCTGACTTATAGTTGCTAGATGCACAGTTGGGTCTGTTTGCTTGGTATCTTCATCTTGGGCATGGTGTTTTGGGGAGGTTCGGATCTACAAAAACAATTGCAAATGGGGGTCAAGACCTCGTTAGATATATCGAGGCAAATCATGTATGAAAATAGCTGCATGTATGGGAGGATGCATAATGAACATAACATGTTCACCAGGCCTGTTGGCACTGGATTCACTTGGTACCTAGCCATTGGCGGTGATGTAATGTTGATTC
Source organism: Fusarium odoratissimum NRRL 54006 (assembly GCF_000260195.1). Lineage (NCBI taxonomy): Eukaryota > Fungi > Ascomycota > Sordariomycetes > Hypocreales > Nectriaceae > Fusarium > Fusarium odoratissimum. The sequence continues at coordinate 1,290,103 of NW_022158695.1, read as the reverse complement.
TCGGCAGATCTTTGTGTCTAGACTACGTGATAATGAGGCCTGCGTACTAGTCATGCTCCATGGTGGGGATATTGGCTATGTGACCTCTACAGGGAGCAGTCACAGAACGTAGGTAGAGAAATTGGGTGTTTCTATACACTATACAAAGCCAGAGTAGAGAGTCCACTATCTACTCTTCTTCATCAACTCAGCGAAGTTGATGCATCCCCATTCTCCCAATTCACTGCTTCACAATACGAAGATCAGGAATCAACTAGTCGTCACATCCCACGAGCAGTAAAGGAGGAGGTCAAGAATACACTTCAAGCCGATCACTCATCGCCAAGTCTTTCATTCAAACATCTCCTCATCTCTCCTCCTGTGGCTCCTCCTCCACGACCATCTGGAAAACAATGAACCGTCTCATGGTGCGCCGAGATTAAAAAAGAACTTGATGCGTTATATTGCATTTTTATATCTTTCCTTCCACCACCACCCCCTTCACAATCCCCCGCTGGCTTTTTTTATCGGCGTCTTTTAAATCCTTGCCGAGTAAGGATTTCGGTGGTCATGAAAGTGGTAATTGTACAATGAGGAGCAAGAAAGAGGGGTGGTGGTTTGGGAGATATACGTTTAGTTGGCGTCGGGCTGGTTCAGGATGTACTCGACAGCCTGTTGGACTGGGAGGTTGTTAGTATGTGTTTCGGGGGTTTTATAAAGGGAGAGAGGTTATATGTACCGGAGTGGATGGAGTCGGCGTCCTTGTCGGGGATCTCAATACTGAATTCCTCCTCAATGGCCATGACGACCTCAACGGTGTCGAGAGAGTCAAGACCGAGGTCGTTGGCGAAGTGAGCGGTGGCACCGATCTGCGGATGGTTAGGTAAATATTCGAATCTGTCAATCATCGAGACGTACGTTGGAAACATCGTTGACCTGAGACCATCATTAGCTACTGGTTTATCGGATCGGCAATTTGGAGGGGATTCCCTCGGTGAATCCATTGCCATCTCGGAGATGATTTCTCACCTTGTCAAAACCCTTCAACAAGCTCATAATTCGGCCCTCGACCTCCTCCTTGTTAAGCGCACCGCCAGCGCTGTAGAACCGCACGGCCTGGAAGCTCTGGATCTTGGGGACGGCGGCGGTAGCGACGCGGGGCGCCACGGCGAATGAGCGCATGGCGGGACGGGCGGCGACGCGGACGGATCGGAGGACTGCTGATCGGAACATTTTGGCTGTGTTTTCTCTTTCTCTTTTCCCGGGTATCGAGGAGGAAAGGGTCAATTGACGTCGGTGGGCGGTGGTGGAGTTTGGATGATGAGGTTGAAGGTGATGATAAATTTCTCGTTGCTACCCGGGTTGACTGGTCTGTTCCGATGGAGGAAGCTAAGCTAAGCTCGGTTTGGGAGGTGTCACGTGATTGTACCGGGGGAACGCTCTGGTATACGTCAGCGAGGGGGAAGATGTGATTGGGTGATGAGGCCGAGGAAGAGGAAAGTCATTGAAGAGTTGAGTTTAATGGGAATTTGTGAGGAAGTGGAATTGAGTTGAAGATCGCTTTGTGAGATGTACTCTGTAAGGTTTATGGTGTTTATTGATTGAATTGCTGGTTGTAGTATAGTCAGCATAATCGAACTTGTCCCCATTGGTCTCTTTCAATCTGGGGAAGCAACTGACATGAATTCACTGATGTTAGACAAGAGTACTAACAAGTTTACGCACTCTCATCTGTCAATTGACAAATTGAAATGTCAATTCAATGCTTGATAGATTAAAGATAATCTCTAGTCTTAGTAACTGCGTTCCCCATGTCCTACAGATAAGCCCATACCGCCGAACCAGCCATCTTACATCCCCTACCCTGAACCTACATCTCTTCATCTCAAAGCCAAGCTTCTAATTCACCCAATGAGCACCAACTACCGACTCAGCATGAATGTCCCTTGTCTATGTTCCCCAGGTCAAATTGCAATCACCAAAAGATCGTCTACAAACGTTCCTTGGACTCATCCAATCACGACCCCTTGCTGCATGTTATCTATCGCTTCACCTACCACAAACAGTCTGCCCGTGCCCCCAGGGGACTTTGTATACGGGAAGCTGGCTGAGATAGGAAGGAGAGCCACTGGAATCCAGTTGATTCACAGGGCCAAGAATTCCGACGTCGTACGGGAGATTCAATGTCTGGGTGATCTTTTGTCTTAAGCTTAAGCTTAAATATAACCCTCTTCTCTCCCATCATTGGGACTTCTTTTACTCCTCATCGCCCTTTTGACTTTACTGGTAGTTATTTCTTTACAACGGGTCCCAATCATGAAGCTTCAACTTTTGGCCTACGCTCTTTCGGCTTCTGCCTGTCTCATCCCCTCCGACTCAATCCCCCACTCGGAGCGCGCTGCAGTCCTCGCCGCTAGACAGGCCACCCGCCCGGAACCCGATTTCCCCATCGGAACGGGCGATCGCTTCAAGAAGGGCACTATCGTCCCCAAGGGCCTTTCCACCTCAGACCGCAACCTCAAGTCCATTCTCACTCCCGCTGAGGTCTCTTCCGCTCTTGAGGGTCTTGCTAAGAACTTCAAGGAGGTTGAGCTCATCCGTCCCCCCTACAAGACCTATGAGGGTGTAAAGACCCTTGGTGCAAAGATTGGAAAGAACCCCAAGTTCTTCATCATTAGCGGTGCCCATGCGCGTGAGCGTGGTGGTCCCGATCATGTAGTCTACTGGCTTTCTGACCTCCTTCACGCTCGTAAGGCGGGTAAGGGTCTTAAGTATGGCAAGACTACCTTCACTGCTGCCCAAGTCCGCAAGGCTGTTGATGGCGGTATCGTCGTCCTTCCCATCATCAACCCCGATGGTGTCAAGTTCGATCAATCCACCAACTCATGCTGGCGCAAGAACCGTAACCCCAAGAGTTCAAAGGGTAACCCTGATGCCATTGGTATCGACATCAACCGCAACTACGACTTCTTGTTCAACTACAAGAAGGCGTTCAACTCAGGCATTGATCTGAGCTCCGTTGCCTCTGAGGATCCTACCAGCGAGGTCTTCCACGGTACTGGCCCCGAGTCAGAGCCCGAGACCAAGAACGTCGTCTGGGTTATGGACAAGTACAAGAGCCTGAGCTGGTTTGTCGACCTGCACTCTTTCGGCGGCGATATCCTCTACGCATGGGGTGATGATGATGCGCAGACCAAGGACCCCAAGGAGAGTTTCGCGAACAAGAAGTTCGACGGACGACGTGGTGTTCTCGGCGACGCTGAGACCCCCAAGACTAAGTACAAGGAGTACATCACCTCCAAGGACATCAACGTCCAAAAGAAGGTTGGCAACAGCATGAAGAAGTCCATGGAGAGCGCTGGTACCACCAAGTACGTCGTGCAAGAGGCTGTTGGTCTGTATCCTACTTCCGGAGCCAGCACTGACTACGCCCTTGGCCGATTCTACGGCAAGGCTTGCGGTAAGAGCAAGTTGCAGAGCTACACTATTGAGTTTGGTGAGGAGAGTGGTTCGGCGGCTTGTCCGTTCTATCCTAGTGAGAAGCAGTACCATATGTGGATGAAGCAGGTCGCTTCTGGTTTGACTGAGGTTGCTCTCGCGGCTGCTGAGACCAAGCCTGAGGTTAAGAAGTGCGCATACCCAGCTCCCAAATAAGCCAAGATTGAGCGTTTCGTTGTATATAATTAGTTGAATGAATCATGATTATGATGTTGATGTGGATGTGCTGAAACTCCCGTTAGTGATCACAACTGACCTCATCACCGTGCCCAAATTGTACACTGCTTCTCTTGACCATGACTTCTCCCGCCTTCAGCTTCACACAAACCAACCAATTGAGTGACAAAGGGGCATTTTTGGACATCTAGATTATGTACACCCACCTCTCCCTTCCGTCTGAAGCCTCATCGTATCCCATGCCGCCTTTCCACCAAAAAAAAAAAAAGAAGATCCTGTTCCTTCAAAAGCGATGTCTCAAACGACCCGAGGCAACAAACAAAACAACATAAAAACCATGCTTTCCTCTTCTCCCTGTCCTTTTCGTATCGTTTATCGGTATGGTGAGTCGGCGCGGATAGCAGCTGCAAGCTCAGGCTCCCACTTGTCTCCGTTGGAGAGAAGCTTCTCTGTTGAACTGTTAGTAATGATCTCGGAAATTCGACCTGGGCAGATTGTGGAGGTGGTGGGATACGCACCCTTGTTGTAAAGAAGCTCTTCTCGGGTCTCGGTGGCGTACTCGGCGTTGGGCGACTCAACGATAGCGTCGACGGGGCAGGACTCCTGGCAGAAACCGCAATAAATGCACTTGGTCATGTCAATATCGTACTTGGTTGTTCGGCGGGATCCGTCAGCTCGCTCCTCAGCCTCGATGGTAATGGCTTGGGCGGGGCAAATCTGTTGTTTCATGTCAGCAACTTAGCTGCCACTCGAGATACGTGGTGTCGTACAGCCTCGCAAAGCTTGCAGGCAATGCATCGCTCTTCACCGGAGGGGTATCGTCGAAGGGCGTGCTCGCCACGGAATCGAGGAGAAATAGGGCCCTAACTGGGTCAGTTGGTTGCGTATATAGCTTCGTTCGACGTCGTATACCTTCTCGAAAGGGTAGTAAATCGTATAACTAATCCCTCGTCAGTCCAATTCCCCTCCCTCAATATCCAAGTTGTGTATAACATACGGTGGTCGGAAGAACTGCTCAAGCAGAACATACATGCCCCTCGCCATCTCCGTCATGAGGAAAAACTTTCCCATGCGATCGAGGGTGCTCTCCCTGTCCCAGGTCCACTGCACAGGCTTGCTCGTTCGGAAGTTGGCGGGAGGGGGTCCATGAGGTGTCGCGTAGCTTCTCTGTTGAACCAGGCCGAGGATGCTAGCTCTGCTGCTGGCAGCGGAGGCGAGCTGGCGTCGCGCGATGAGTGCGTGGGCCATTGTGTCGAGGAGGATGTTCGAGGAGGAGGGGAGATTCGAAGGAGTGTCAATTGACTTGACGTCCCGGGGTCAATTGGGGCGGACGGCTGGGCGGGAGGCGAGGATTTGACGTGATGGATGTGTTCGGCTACGAAAGTTGCTCAGCGGGATTACAACGCTAGGCTGTTGATTGGCTGGAGCCGGACTCGTGACTTTGCACGTGATCAACGTCAATTGAACTTCATCACTCAACATCATGAACCAATGATAATCGCATGTTAATAAAGCAAATTAATGAGATTAAAATTCAGTTCATCTATTAATCATCCAATTGCTATGTTTTGGTATTTCAGCCGTTTCCATATGATCGTTACGTCGTCTCAATCCTCGCGGCAACTCCCTCTACGTAAATAGCCAGCATGCAAACCATCAGCTTTACAAAAACGAAAACAAAAACTCCTGAAATCATGTAGGTATCTCAAAAATTGGTTTAGATGGTCACGAGTTCCCTAAAAACTCTTCTCCCAAGCTTGCCACCAAAGGCCCATGTTTGCAGATACCAGTAGATCGAGCATCTTAAGTCCATCAGGATAGATGATGAGTTTGCCCAACTTGGCTCTCTTTCCTCGGTTGCCACCGCCGGCCTTCTCCTTTCCAAGATTGATGTCGAACGGCGAAACCATGCCGTCGTTATCGTAACCATCGCCTCGTTCGTCGCGGCGGAGTAACTTGTTGAAATGTCCTTGGAGCTGAGTCTTGACTTCCTCACGACCTTCAGCAGACTTGAAGAGTTCTGCTGTAGGAAGATTAAATCGAAGTTCGCTCATGGGCATGCCGCCACCACCACCTTGGATTTGCCCCTGACTGAATTCAGCCAGAGGATTGCTTGGTCTATCATCATGCAGAATGTGATAGCAGCGCAAGCTTCGACCAGCAGCTCCTGTACGGAATTCACATCTTCCGTTCCAGGGGCTGGTAAAGATGTATCCCCGAGGTCTCAGTCCTGGACCTGGATGCATTGAAATCGCAGGTTCAACAGGCGATGAGGCCTCGGTTGATTCGATCGATCCGACACTACCCTGTCGCCCATGTCCCTTTCCAGCACCGTCTTGCAGTTTCTCTCGCCAATTCGATGCCCAGCTTTTCGCATAAGCCATTGCAACTTGTCTCTGTAGCACAACACCACCGTCTCGTGGCTGAGTCATATCTGAGCCTGGGCCCGCATCGAAACTCCGTCGCGCAGGCATACCACGGAACTTTCCATAACCAAGAGTCTCGATCTGAACGTTTATGGGCGGGTTTCCGGAAGTTGGCGGTTGCGCAACGGGCGGTACAGAGGCGAACAGCGGGTTCGCATCGTCCTGATCAGGTGGTGGTGCTTCAGACTGGAAAGACGAAATATGTCCGACGTTCCACTGATTTCCTGTGCTGGGATCACGACGGATTAGAGCTAATGTGAAAGGCTGCTTTCCTTCATAGCTCTTTCGAGGTGAGGGAGAGCGGTTTTCGGTGTTTCGATTCGGTAGGGGAGGGCGGCTCGTCGCACGCATTCGATCAAAATCGGGACCTCCCTGGTTGGGAGGTGGAAGGGGCGGGAGAGGATGGTCGCCTAGTACGGAGGCATTGTTCGATGTCATTCGAGGTCCAAGTGGTTTCCGGGCTAAAGCAGGTTCCGGAGTCTGGATTCTGGGGACGTTCGTCGGTCGAGGTGGTAGAACCGGGCTTTCTTCCTCTTGCTCATAACCATGTCGTGCTGATGTTCGTCGAGGATCAAAGGTCGAATTGACCGAAAGGCCCCGTCTTCTCGTGGGGTCCTGGTTCTCGTTTCCGTAGCCAGGTACAGGAAGATGATCGGTCGGAGGAGGCGTCAATGGTCTTGCGCCACCAGGCAAAGGCTTCCTCTTAATATTCCGTATTGACGAGCTCTCATCACTCGAAGATCGGTGCTCGTCATCTCGTGGTGGACCGGCAGGTTCTAGCGACGGCGCTTCAAAATGGACGTAGTAAAGACAGCTGGCGACATCCTCGGCGGTAACGTTTTTTAGTTGTGGTTTGAAAGGTGATAGAATGACATCTGTGTTCAGAGGCGGTGTTAGTGTCAGATGCGGTGGGGGTTGAGAGGGGTGTTGTCTTACCTCGAGTGCCCGGTACTCTCGAGATATAGAGCGTTAGAGTGTCCTGTTTCTCCTGCGCTGGGTTGATAGGATATTGAGGCGGATTGCCCGCGAGGGTATTAAGTGCTGTTAGAGAGCGAGCTTCCATTCTTGGATGCTGTATGTTGAAAAAGGTATGATGGACGTGGGGGCGAGAAGTGAGAAGAAGCCCGAGAGCGGGAGGTTGGCGAAGCAAATAAATAAATCCACCTCCAACCTCGTTTATTCCGTGACAGAAAAAGTGCCGGCAGAATATTCGCAAAAATAGACAAGAGGAAAACGAAGAGGATATGAAATCTGGGGTATCAATTAGGTTCTAGTAAAGTAGAGTTAAGGTATTAAGCGTTACGTTGGGCCGAAGGGGAAGACGGGAGTATAATAAGTAAAACGGGTAATGTATAGCAGCAGTGAGTGATGCGACGTGGCAGAAGAGCGAGTGAAAAGAAGAAACAAGACGCAGACAATCCTTGCGTACTTAGGTTAAAAGGATCAGCCTTGCATTTTTACTCCCCTACCCATTTATTAACTGCCTACCATTCATTAACGGGAACCTAAGCTGAGGGCGAAAACCCAACGTCAGCTCAGCGTCGGGGGCTGTGCTGCGCCGTACCGTGCCTGAGAAGTAAATATTAAAACGGCCGCCTATTTTTTTGAGCTGTTGATTCTTGGCAGGGTCCATATTTGATGTTCTAGATGCTTCATGCGCCGAGACTTTAGTGTGATTGCCTACTGTTGTCCTTTTTGTTGCTATTTTTTATTTTGGAAGCTTTTGCTTGGTTTGTGATACTGGCACTTTCATGGCGATGGGCGTATTCAATGAATCGGAGTCAGAAAGTCGGAGGCTGTGGAGACGCGTCCGGAGTACGCAACGCACTCCGCGGCACTGCCGACGTCACTTTGTGGATCAGGGGTTGCGATGCCGGGCCCGAAAGGGTTCCGGGAGTTGAAAGTCTCGCACTGTGATCCTGCAGCGATCATAGCTAAATACTGTATCAATTACTTTGCACACTGTCTCTAGGTCATCCTCATCTCTCGTAATCCAAGCCACCTCCATATTCCTCTTTATTCTATTCTCAGAATAAACCCTTTCGACCCTGATTCTAATCACATGTCCAGCAAGGGCCCATCTCCAACTCTAGAAACTGGTCTTGTGCAATGCGCCGTCACTGAACTTCCGCTTACATGGAACATCCCTCCACAAACTGCCAGCGAATGACACAAAGGCTGAGCTGGATAGTTGCAATGACGTATACTCTCAGCGCATAAACTGCCAAGGGAGCGAACAGAAAGTTTCTTTTTTCATCTCATTTCTTTTAGGGCGCTCGGATCACCAAGACCAACGCTATGATTGTTCCGTGGTAGGGACTTTTGATGGCGGACGATAGATACATCATCAATGTGGCTTTGCTAATTGCTGTCATTGAAAGAATTTACACGTCAACGTGAAAATTCGCCGAATTGTGCAGAGAATTGCTAGCTCGGTCTTGCTATTTCGAGTCATGTTTGTAATGGCATCCCAGCAGAACAGGACTACCATGCCTGGATTCCAGTCTCCCCGACCCATTCAGGCTGTCCGATAACCTTTCCAACATCTTCATCCCTCTTACCCTCAATAACGTTCTTGATGAGCTCCGCACCAGTTGCTGGATCACCAGCTCCAGCCTTCTTCAGCACTTCAGGCTTTCCTCCAAGGCTCGTTGCCAAAAAGCCAGGACTGATTGACCAGACTTTGACACCATCACCCTTGAGAAGATGATGCCATGAAAGCATCATCATGTTGAGCGCGGTCTTGGATGATCGATAAGCCACAGCTGTACGGATTCCCTCCTTGGGCCAGCCACGGGGAACGTCGCCGGCGAGCTTGGTTAGGTATGACTTGTGTGCGCCTTCGAGGGTCGCAAGGCCAGAGGTCAAGAAGAGGAGGCGCGGGGATTTCGAGGCAATGAGGAGAGGAGCGAAAGCCGAAGTCATGACTTGCGTGCTTGATACGTTGACATCGTAGGACTTGTTGAAAAGCTCGCGAGCTTTCTTCGGATCGCTGGCATCATTGAAAGCATCAAAGTTTGCGCCTGCAGAGCTTAGCATAAGTGTAAGATTTAGATGTTAAGCAACATACCAGCGTTGTTAACGAGAATGTCAACTCTTCCAAACTTTTCCTTCACATGTTCGAAAAGCCTCTCGATAGCTTCATCATCAGTGATGTCAATCTGAACAACGTCCAAACTGCTCTTGGAGCTAGGACATTCGCGCTCTAATTCAGCGACAGCCTTCTCTCCTTTGGCAGGATCACGGCTTCCGAGGATAATATGGTAAGGCTTGGAAGAAGCGAAAAGAGCTTTGACAGTCTCAAAGCCGATGCCGGTGTTGGCACCAGTGATGAGAACGATTTCTTTGTTGTCGATCATGATGATGTTGGTGTTGAAGGTGAGTCAAGGTTTGAGTTGAGATAGAATGAGGAGGAGGGTTGGCCTTTATATCACATTGTTTTCTCTGTGCCACTGATTCACAGGCGTAGGTGTAATGTGAGGTAGTTACCCCAGTGCGACAAGACGGTTGCGATGAAGCGAGACTGTAACGAATGGGGTGATGCACGGGGCGGACTTAAGAACACTTCCACGCGAGGATCTCTAATAGGGGACAAGATCAAGATCATTGGCTCCCAGGGTGACACTTGGAGTGATGTTTAAAACTGGATAGATATGCACGTATTCAATGATTTGATAGGTTTTGAAGTAATGAGGTATCTTGGCTGATGTATTTTTATTAGCGGGATTGAGTGCATACAAAGTAAGAATGTTGAAATTCGCATTAATTCGACAGTAATGGGAAATATTGGATCGATATTTGTAGTATAATAAATGTTAAATACGGTTATCATCATTCTCAAATCTGTATAAACTCATATTTATACTGCTGACACTAAACCTTCCTTTTGCAGTCCATAATCTTATCCGTAAATTATACGATTCCCCCTCCCACTCAGCACATTCAGCCTCAACTCTCACCGTCATAGATATCACTTCCCCTTACACATATCGGCTCCCCGCGTCTTCTCGGACTTTTCTGTGGGACCTCGCGGCCGGAGATACGCGCGCTAAGACCCGGCGTCACACTCGGACACGGAGCAACAAAATACGAATAAACAACACCGAAGTCCGGCAGATCTCGTTAGTGCATTTACCTAATTGGGAATGTTATCACAGGGGATGTTGATGTGCTGGTCGTTTCGCGCTAGTGAGACGGCGGAAGGCCTCCGCGATGGGAGAGATGCACTTTCGGGGTGACTTTCCGGGTTCTCGTATCGGAGCGTCATCCCGATGTCTTGATTGCTTTTTGTGAGTAGAGCTTTAAATAACTGAGATGATCAATTGCGAAATGTACCCCGCATTACATAGCTAAACTACCCCGCGGTGTCGTATCTTTTGCTTGATCCCAGCATCTTCACCGACCTCCCTCTCCATCTACAGCTTGTCATCGCATCATGTCTATCAACAAAGTCCTCCTCGTCGGCGCGAACGGCAATCTAGGCTCAGTCCTTCTTGAGGGTCTGGTCGCCTCAAACTCCTTCTCCGTTTCCGTTGCCAAGCGCGCATCGTCCAAATCTACACCTGCGCACGCATCCTCTGTAAACATCGTCACGATCCCCGATGACCTTGCCGTTGAAGGTTTAATTCCAATCCTGAAAGACCAAGATGCTGTTATCGCTTCTTTCCCCTTAACAGGCGTCGTTGACCAGCATTTACGTCTTGCTGAAGCCTCTGCGAAGGCTGGTGTCAAGAGGTTCATTCCAGCTGATTTTGGGAGCTGTGACGCGCAGAGTGAACAGGCGAAGAAGCTGTTGAAGTTATATCGTGACAAGGATACTGTAAGGAGCAAAGCTGTCGAGCTTGCGAAGGAATATCCTAGTTTCTCGTGGACGTCGCTTGTGTGTGGGCATTTCTTCGATTATGGTATTCTCGATGGTCTGCTACATACGGATCTTGAGACCAACACCGCTGTCATCCTCGACAAGGGCGATGTCCCAGCTTCAGCATCTACACTCCACCGCGTCGCCGAAGCGTTAGTCGCCGTTCTCAAGCGTCCCGATTCGACAAAGAACCGTCTTCTCTACGTCCAAAGTTTCTGCAAGACACAACTTGAGGTTGTAGCAGCACTGGAGAAAGCTACAGGCGTAGAGTGGAAGAAGGAGTTTGTGGATTCGAAGGCGTTCTTGGAGAGGGAGGTTAATAAGCTAGCGGTGGAGTACAGTCATCATGCGATGGAGGAGATTGTATTTGTGCTGGGAGCGCTGGATGCTGAGTGGCCGAAGCGGGGAGATGCGTTTGCGATGAAGGAGTTGGGATTGGAGGATGAGGATCTTGATAAGGTTGTCCAGAAGGTTGTTGATGAGTGGAAGAGGGAGAAGGAGGAGAAGAAGTGAGCATGTTAGACGTTGGCATATACCAAAAGGCTTTAGAAGGTTAGGACTTGCCTCGACGGCTGGTTTGCATTTCTTGTGAAGGCCCATGATAGATCATGACAATCAGAAGCATTGACTTCGTTGTGTGCAGTGTTGATCTCACCACTCTATCTGCAAGGTGTACGTTGTGCTACCCTCTGCCACGAAAAGATGGCCTCATTCAGTCTTACTGCCATAGTATCGACAAAGTAGCTCTACAGCGGACAACGGCTCACGTAGAGTGCCCAAACCTCATCATCCCAGATATACAGAAGCATCGCTGGGACCACCGAGATGCCCAAAAACACTGATCATCTCCGCAACAACCCATCTACATATAGCTTCACCCAAAGCAAACACTCACGACCCCAATCTGGCAATCCCTACATCATGACGCTCGTATTCCTTCCCCTCACATAAATGCCGACGCTCAATGCGGCTATCCAAGAGTGATCTTCAGGGCCCTCCTACGCCATCGTTTCAGCCCCCAACCTAATCCACGTGCCTCACTTACATCACCGGCTGTCATCCTCATTCCTTCATTTGGAAAGTGGGATTCTGTTTGGACTACAAAGATCGGATCGTCGGCAAGGTTTATGATAGTTTTTGTAAAACCTCGTATTTCGGTCTGGGCTGACGATGTTGGTATTTTGGAGGTGTGAGGGTTAGGTATAAGAGGTGAGTATGTTGCTGCTGAATTGAGAGGGTTTTGTGGTATCGGTTTCAACACTGGCACCAGATTTTAATTGAAAGTTCTTCATTAAAACAATACAACTTTACCCCTGCGTATATCTTGGCAACATGTGGTCTCTCTACTTCCTCATAGCCTTTCTCGCAATGTAATCCCTCCCTTTCATCCCTCTTGCACTACACTAACACCCTCAGCTCACCCACCATCGCAAAGAAATCCTCCAAGCCCTGCCCAACCGTCACAACCACTGCAACTCTCTGCAAAACCTGCGTCGTGCCCGCCTGTCTCACCATCGAAACAATTTCCCCCCAGCGAAACTGCCCCTCGAAGGTCCCAACCTCTGGCACATCATTCCCCTGCTCCAAGTCAAAGTGTCCCAGTGGCTGCGCGACTTCTTACACCTACGCTTCAGCCTATGGAACTGTTACTAAGAAGCCTAAGTGTCCTACTGTCACTGAAACAGCTACTATCTGTTCAGATTGCATTAGACCGATGTGCTTAACCTTGGAGACGGTGAGTTCAGTTTGCGGATGTCCCGAGTCGCCTGCTACGGTTACGACCAGCTACCCTTGCGGTGAGGATTGTCCTGTTGGTTGTGGGACAGAGTATGTTACTCCTACTGTTACGCCGAATTGTAAGAAGAATGAGGATTAGAGGGTGAGGCTGGTGGTGAGCTGTTGTGGTTGGTAAGGGTTAAGGGATGATGGCGTGTTTGTGCTAAGGCCTGGAGAAAAGTATTTGAGACATGGAAGAAGTGTAAGACAGTTGTGGGATGTGCCGGTGTATTGGGTCTGGTGTTAGTCTTTTGAGAATGTCAACTGAATGTTACCTAAATGTAAACCCTTTCATTCTATTGCAGCTTATAAGTGTTGAAGTACTAAATGAGAATAAGGAATAAACCTCTCTTTCAAACAAAACCTTTCAATCAATAGGTTTGAGATTGGCAACCCAATCTTATCAATCCCAAGTCAGCATTCCTGATTATGGTGTTGATGTCTGAGACATATCTGCTACTAAGTGCCTGCCACTACGCCAGCATTGTCTGCCGCGGATTGGAACGCAAATTGCCAAACCCCATATTTTGGTAATTCTAGATTTCTTATACCCGGGAATAAAGATTGCTATTCATTGAAAGAGCTTTATCATGGAAATGCTGTGAATAGTTGACAGAGAAGAGGCTGGGGTGGAACAAGAGTATATAAGACTTGCAGATCGCTTGGCTAAGCATCATTATCAATCATACTACTTACAACAACTACCACTCATAATATCGACATCAAGACCACTATTCACACAAGTTCACAATGATTACTACAAATATGCATCTGTTAATCCTTCTGCCCATGGTCCTCCTCGCAGTCGCCCTCCCTCAACCTCACCCAAAATATATCGGCTGCGTCTCCCAAACCTCAACCTTCTCAGCAACAACTCTGCCCTCCCCTTTCACAACTCATCAATGCCTCCAAGCCTGTGCCGCTAAAGGTAGCCTCGTCGCCATTGGTAGCGACACATGCTACTGCGATAACGGTAGCGCATCTGCATCTTTCGAACTAGTCGATGAGACTCGCTGCACAGAGCTATGTATTGCCGGCGATGCGACCAGCGGCAAATGTGGAGGACAAGACGTCATGAGTCTGTACCAGATCGACGGTTGTAACGGCGGTTGTGCAAAGAATGGGACTATTCCGCCTGTGGTGCAGACTCCTTGTACGCTTTGTGGACAGGCGACGCTTGTTCCTACTCCTACAGCAGTTCAGAGGAAAGCTGGGAGCCCTTGTCCTTTTGAAGGATGTAAAGCTGCGCCAGCTCCTATTGCAACCCCTGCTGGGAACTCGACTGCCAAGATTTGCCCATCAGGAGGATGTAGTTCCAACGGGCAAGGACGCGGCCAGAGCGGTGGTGGAGAAGCTGGTGGCCAAGGCGGAACAACAGGCACGGAAAATGGATCTTCTGGTGAAGGGTCTAAGGCTGCCCCGGGGCTTGCGAACGAAAGCCCAAGATTGTATTCGCCAAGTATACTGTCAGCTATCGCAGCCGTGATCTTTGGGTTGCGATTCCTATGAGCAAAAAGGAGAAGAATGGGCGCATTCGCTTGCATGTTTTGGAGTTAACGGCTGGGCATGATTCATGATTTGATGGAAACGGAAACGGAAACGGAAACGAAAACAAAGGATAGCTTGTTGACTTGTTCATACTATAAAATGCCAACTTTGACAATATGCTACAATGTCCCAAATGAGTAATGAGCCAGTACAGGAAGGGTATCGTGAAATGGCCTCCCTACGCCTTCGGTGCCTCAGTCAACGGCACGTAGCGGACTCCAAACAACTTCTTCTTCGTAATCTCCCCATTTCCATCCTTCTCAATTCTCCAAACGTGCTGGTTGTACCCCATCTTGTCATCATCGACGGGGATGAACATGCTATAGCTTGTTAGCATACTCACTCGCACAAACGCGATCTCACTTACCACCCAGGCGCCTTCAATTGCTCCAATAGCTCTGGATGAATCTCCACTGCAGAAGCCCCGACATGAATAACATCCCAGCCCGTCCCCTCATTCTTCTCTCCCTCTCTCGGTTCCTCAACCCATCCCTTCCTCCCATCACCTAACCTAAATCTCACCTTGCCACTCTCAAGCAATCTTCTTCCCTCCTCACTTTTCGACATGTTCTTTTCACCAAGTTCTTTCAGCTGACGAATATGCTCAAGACCGACTACAAGGCCCTTCTCACCGACAAGTTCAGCCATAACGTGGGTTAGATACCCAGATCCAGAACCGATATCGAGGACCCGGGGGGCCGGCGATGTCGATGAGGGAAGAAGATAGCTGAGAACATGCTCGATGGCTGAGGCGTGCATATGCGGTGCAGATATAGTTGCTGAGTAGCCGATGGGCTGGGGTGAGTCTTCATATGGCATGGCTGGAGCGTAGTGAGCTCGGTCAACCTGGATGATCAGCATGAGCTTAAGATGGCGGCAGGAATTTCACCTTGAGGAATGCCTCTTTCACTCGAGGGTCGGTAATGAGACCATTCTTCCACATGTTCCCAATAAGAGCCGAGTTAGTGTCTCCGCTGCACGTCCACGCCATGTTGATACTAAAGAGTCTCTGGTGTGTAAGTCGACAAGTGTTTCTGTAGAGGCTAGAGACAAAAGAGGGGAGATGGAGTGATTTCTTGGTGAAAGCCACGATGACGGTGCGAATCTCAGTGATATGAAAAGTTGTAGGAGAAATTAAGATGCAAGACTGATGTTGAGTAATGTTTTACTGATTCTGGAAGGGAAGGAGTGAGTTGTAATGTTATCATCATACCTTATCGTACGTAACCCGAGCTGCCGAAGCTTGTGCGGGGCCGTTCCGTAATACGGGGATCGGCGACGGGTAACCCCACAGACCAAATCACCACTGACATTCACTAACAGGGGCTTTAATTTACAAGATCGTTCACTGCCAGGATATTAGACTGGGGAGGAGAATGTTTCGGGAATAGAGGCTTTGATCTTTCGTATCGGGTTTACGATAATTTAGCTGAAATACGGACGACGAGAACAGGAAGAAAGAGGATTCTTCGCTCATTTATGATGAGCCCTTTATATCTACGGTTCTCAGGCTGCCATCAGCTGCCAAAACATAAATACAACCAAAATCATGTTAAGAGACGTATATAGAGACGTAAGAAACTGCGTGTGACGCGCCAAACACTAAGCTTGTAGTAGGGACCAAAATATCCTTCCCATCCATCCACCCACCCAAGAAACGCCAAAAGGAAAAGAGTTAACGCCTACGTCTCTCGACTGATGCGCTTCCATGATATAAGGGTATTGTTGTACATATTCAAACCCGCTGATTTAGACTACCCGCTCGTTCGACTCTCCCTCAGCGATGATCGGTACACCAAGACCACGATCAGGGCTCTGGAGGACGAGCTGCTCGTGACGTCGTGCTCGTAGAAACTCGGCGACGCTCTTGATAAGAAGGAACCAGCCGACTACCATGAGCACGTAACCTAGCCACTCGCCTCCACTAATGCTGCCGAGATCATCGTCTGTTACGTCGCCTTGCTTGAAGCTGTGGGAATTGGGGTCGGGTGGTGCGGCGTAGCCATCGGGGCCGCTCATCGCTGGGGGCTCGTCTTCGGAAACGCCTTTCATGTAGAAACCGTATTGAATAAGGGTAATGCCGAGACCAGCGCGAGAACCGTTCTTGGCGGCGTGGGTTGAGTGGAGAAGATATGTAAGGAGGAAACCGACGAGCTGGAAGGATGTTGAGATCATGCCGTTCCAGACAAAGGAGAAGAATGAGCCAACTGGCATGCCGTCGATGTAAACCTCGTCGGGTCCTCCCATGCCGGGAGCGAGAATAGTCGTCTCCCAATATGGAGGAGCAGCATCGGCCGCGGCTTGTTCGTAGGACTATTAAAGTTAGTGACATAGCCAAAGGCTGTTTTTTTGGGCGACATACCGGTGGTAATTCGTCTTTCTCGGGATCACTGCTCCCTCTCTCCGGGCGCGCAGACAAATTGGCAAAAACACCATCTGATCCAGAACCGCCTCCTACAATTCTTGTTGGCCTTGAACCGGACGGCGTTGGTGCCGGAGCAGCCGGTTGAGCAGGTGTTGGTATTGTGTTGACATTATCCATAGATGGTGTCGAGTTCTGTCGCATCAATCGCCTCCGATCATCAACCTCATCGTCGCTATCGTCATCATCGTCAAAGGCATCGGCAAGAGTAGCATCGACCTGGCGCGTTGGTTGGGGAGAAGAAGATCGAGAGTGAAATGAGGGAGGTGGCGAGTGGGGGATCGGATGAGAGAGATTGTTGTTATTGTTGTTGTTTCGGGCGTCAAAGTCCTCCTCGTCTTGACCGTTAATCTGGGGCCTTGTCAGTTCGTTCAAAACATCGCTGCTGATTGCGCGACTCACTCGTTCGTATCGTCCGGACATGATGGGCTAATCGTCTGGCGGTGTCGGGCTGCCTCCCGAATCCGCTTACCAAGAGGAAAAGATACGCGATGTCGTAGGATGAGAAGAAGGTTGAAGAGACTCGGGAACGAAAAGAAAAAGGAGAGACGAAACCAGTGCGAGGAAAAAAAGAAAAGAGGATCTTCAAGGAACGACGGCGAAAGGATTTAGTTTTGGGTTTGGGTGTGCTTGCGTTGACTTTGAAGTTTGACGATTACGAAACAGACAGCGACAGGACGGGAGGAGAAAGCCTGCCTGGGGCGAGCGCCTTAGTCGATATGCGGACGGCGGCTGTATTCGGGTTCGGTATCGGCACAGTGTGAAGAACAACAGGGGATGGTCTAGAAGGGTCCTCAGGGGTGATGCGCCCAAGTATCCGCCCACTGAAACGTCGTGGCGCACTGTGATGCTACTTTGGCTTACGGTATCTTTTCATTCACAGCCCCTGATCAAAGTTCAGGGGCACATCAACAAAGCCAGATCTGAGAGGTTATTCTCGAGTGCGAGTCTTTGATGGAACATCGTGGAAGAATGACAAAAGAATTGATTTATTCTTTGTATGACTCTTGACTTGAACTTGCAAGTGGGCTGTGTCAGGTAGCGTTGGATCCACCTCCACATTGAATCAGATCACGGGCTTGTCCTCATCAGGTTCAAGAATGGATGAGGCATTCCATTTCAAGGGTCTCGTGGCAGCCTGAGGCAAATTACGCATGACCCAATCATATGCGTTTCGATTACAGTTTCAAAAGAGATCAGCACTGTGACGGGCACACTGTTTTATGGAATTTCTCGATGGTTGACGTCGAGATATTCTGCTGCAGAGAGGTCCAGTCCTAGCAACGACATCTTGACAGTTCACAATGTCGCGCTCATTATCTGTAAGTGACTGCATGCTCTAGAAGAGGAAGGGCTTAGTATTGACTTTTTCTTTGTAGCAAAAAATCTACTCCGACGTCTTTGCGCGCTGGCCAAAGCAAGCCCTTCGTCCCGATCACCAACTCCAAGATGTCCTAGGCAAAGCCGTAACCGGCCGATTCCAAAACTATAAGCCCTCTATGGAGCGCGAGGAGCTTCTCAAGGCGCGGGCGCTTCAATTCCTTCTCCAAGACCGATATAACGATCGAGTACGTACGACAATACAGCGAACACAATCCGGTGCTAATATTTGTGCAGTTCAAGCTCAAGGGCAGATTACTCGAGCCAAAGAGTCAACCGACATATTTTGCGGATCTAGTGAGGGAAATTGACGAGGCGCCGAATAGATCGTGGTTGGAGAGATTGGGCAAGCGATTAACAGGAATGATTCGGTTTCAGTAATTGGTGGACGAGAAAACGACTTAATGCATGGAAAAGATCCCAAAGAAGGATACTGGCATCTGACGTGTATATGTATTGTACTTGTACATTGTATCAAAAGCGATTCCCCGTATTTGCTCATGTGCCCATATCCAACGCCTTCTAGATCGCTCAGCCCTGTCTAGATGTACTTCTCGTCCGGATCTATCTTGTTAAACCACACTTGGATCTGCTCATAAGCAGTAAACACCAATCCTCCCGAAACTACCAACCTCGCCAAACGTGGCAGCGCACCACTCCAGAACGTCAAAACACCCTCCTGCTTGAAGATAGTCGTCGCGCACTTGAAGCTGTTGCCATATGTCTTTTTCGCCTCGATACTCTGCATGCGTGTCTTGATAGTATCAAGCGGCTGTGTCACATATACAGTGATCAAACCAGCCAAACCACCAATTGCAAAAGTTCCAACGGCACCGAGCTTCTCGCCAGGTGCTGTGTATGACTCGGCCATTTGCTTGAAGAAATTATAGGCGGTGAAGCGTGTTGCGCTGTTGGCAGCTTGTCGAGCGGTCGTGGGGACGAATCCTTGGAAGAAACCTCGGAGACCACGTTCGCGGGCGATGATGGGGACGGCGTGGAGGAAGCCGCGCATTCGAGGCTTAGCGGACTTGCGGTCGTCGATACTGCGATTGTAAGCTTGGGCCCTGCGGGGGAAGAAGTTAACTTACAGAGTGGTCTTGATACTCTCGGTGGGAGTCACAGCAAGCAATGACTCTGTGACCCCAGCACCGAAGCCAGCAATGACGGTACGAGGTCCAGAGAGGTTGCCATTCTCGTCGACTAGAAGCGCCTTGTACTGATCAAATGCAACGAATCCTAGCCATTGTTAGCCAATGCTACGTACGTAAACTCGGGAAGCAGCATACGGATTCCAGCCTTAGCTGCGTTGCCGATGATGAGAGTGGTGCATCCAGCATACCACTGCTTGCCGAACGGCGGCCAAGGGAGCTTCTGTCCTTCGGCTAACCGTCTGTTCAACTGCGACCTTGTCTTTGCAACTACACCAAATCAGTATTGTCCGTATCGACCCGAAGGGTGAGTAAACATACACTCGGCGGGGTAGGTAATAGCTATATGACAGCTTGGTTAGCTACATCTTCAGAGTCATGTCGTGTGAGCATACCAATCTCGATGGCGCCGGCAGTCGATCCAGCGATGATGGATCGCAAGGGACTGGGCTGCTTCTTCTTTTCGCCTGTTTGTGTTGTCGACGCCATGATTGCTGTCCTGCCCGGTTATGGTCTGCAGGTGATGTGGGTGTTGACGGGAATGGGAACTTTTTTTTTGGGCGTGGGACGGGATGGATTTCGTCACTTTTGGTACAGACGGGGAGCTGTTGTAATTTACACGTGCGCCGATGTCGCTGCAGTGTAAGTGTAACTACAGTGGTTGGCTGCTGGACGCGGGCTATGGAGTACTCCGCAAATGCTTGGGCACCGGGAACAGTCCGTTGAAACAGCCACGGATGCCTCCTTATTTTACTTACGAATCCAATGAGGAGTGCTAAGTCAACGGATAGCTACAATTCATTTCAGAATTGAACTAAATTTATGCCGCTTTTAAGTTCCAACCCGTCGGGTGTTACTGAGTCGGCATACCACGGCCCAAGTCAACTTCAACCTCGGCGCACGTTTGAGGCTACGGATACCACGCATTGTTCTAACCACGGCCCATATCTTGTTTGTTTTTGAGGCCGATATGAATAATTACGGATGGATTCTTGTGGCTTGAATACGAGTAACCCGTATGCCATTCAGGGAAAAAAAAACGAATAGCATGTTGCCCATAGGACACCACCTGCACGGTATGGCGAACAGGGCGATTACATGCTATCACCAACTCTTCGCTTGCCCACGAACGTGACTTTAATATTCTAACACATACAACATAATGCGAGGAATTGACTTTGGCTTGAGAGTATACTTTGTTCTTGGTGCTTCCCCGGCTTATGAAGCATGGAAATCCGGGCCCCTCGAGCTTGGTATACATATTCCTTCCTTTCACGCACTTTTAGAAGCAAAAGACATGAGCGTGGAGAAGATCTCTTTGTGCTTAGGCGAGCATGTAGGAGTGATTCCGTCACCGCCGGAATTCCGTGACGAAGATGGTGATGGAGTATGGCAGTCCTTCAGGACAGCCTACATCAAACAAGGCAACGCATGCCGTACCAAGGATTCTATGCTGACACTGGAAGCTGTTCTGGGGCATATCGAAAGGATGGAAGACAGGAACAGGCTTCGGAAATACTAATGCCATTGGGCTTGTGAGAGTATTCATTGCGAAGAGAAGTTTATGTATTTTTGTATGATAACTAAACAAATCCTTGCAGTATCATTTCATCTAAATGCTGGCCAACTCCACTGATGCTTCATTTCTCATACTTGAGTACTCATGTTCATTCCATCTACTTATTCCTCCCCCATTTCTGCTCCAACACAGCCTTCCACTCATTGAAACTCGCCACCTTTCCATTAGCCAACAATATCTCTCCCCTGTGCAACACTCTTCCCAACGGTGGCACAATAAACCACTGATGATCACTCCTACAGATCAGATCATCCCTATGATCGCTCGTCTTATTCCCCTCGCTCTTGATAACAGCCATGCACTTTGCGTCATACGTCTCCATGCAGTACTCACAGATGTAGTACTCATCTGAAGGAGGGATTAGATCTAGACATTGAGCGCAGTTTTGGCGCATTGTTTGGATCTCTGGGAGTTTGGGCTCGATGCGTGAAAGGACGGGTGAGTCTTCTGGAGTAGAGGTGAAGACCTTGGGATCGACTTTGCGCATGGATTGGCTGAGGGCAAGAGCGTTTTCGATGTCGTCGGCGGCGATGAAGAGGCCGAGGAGGTTATCCAGGGCGTATTCGTCGTTTTGGACATCATCGTCAGAGAGGATGTCAAGGCTGTCGTTGATGAGTTGCCGAAGATCGCGGTCTGTTGAAGAACTTCGACCGAGAAGACGATTGAAGAGGATCATGTAGATGGCTGCGATATTGACGTCTGAACCAACCATCTCAATCGGCATGTCATGGTTCTGGTGTCGACTCTGCTTCTGCTTGATCTTCTCAAGGTCTTCAAGCCAACTGTCTGCTTCCGGCGTCCTCAACCCAGCATGGAGGATACGTTCTTTGTACAGGGAAGCAAGTTTCTGGAATGCAAGAGCATAAGCCTGTCTCGTGGGAACGTTACCGCGAGGACGGTATCCAAGTTGCGTTATACCCTCAAATAAATCCAGCGCAGAATCGATATCGCGACTATAAGTGTACGTTGCGCCAAGTGCGAGACGAAGATACAGCGCCTTGAGGGGATCGCGAGTTGCGGTTGCGACCTCAATCGTGAAGAGCAGAGACTCGTAAATGAAGTCTGTTTCACCGACTTTGCTAGCTGCTTTGGGGATCCAGTCTATGACAAGAGGTTTGTTATGGAACTCGAGCAAAAAGTCAACGAGTCTTGTACGCTTGTGTTCTGCGTCAGTGACTTGTTCTGAGAGTTGTTTGAGAAACTGAAGAACAGTTTCGTGGCGATTCTCAGTAGCAACAAGCTCCAGATATCCGAGTTCAGGCTCGAAATATTCCTTGCATTCTTTGCGATCTAGACCGACGACTTTAGCGCTCTTCATTGCCTTGAGGAAGTACTCGAGTGCTTGGTCGACTTTGTGGAGTTCTTCGTAGCAATTGGCGATGAGGATGTGATCCTTGTACAGACGCCATTTGCAGCTCTTTAAAGCCTGCTCGTCGAGCTTGCCACTGGCGATACTCTCTTCTTCAATTGCTTCACACTTGAGAGTTTGTTCTAGAGCCTCTTTGAAGCGACCGTCACGCGAAAGACAGTATGCGATACGACCGCGCGTTTCAACACTGTTATTGTCGAGAGCGAGAGCCTTGTCGTAATGTCCTAGCGCCTTGTTGTGCATGTCATTCGTAAGGTATGTGCTTCCGAATCGACGATGCCAGTGTGCACTCTCTGGGATCTTTGCCCATTCTGCTGCTTTGACGATTCGGTTCTCAACAGGGATCTCAGTCCAGTGGGTATTGCAGTCGGACCAGGAGTAGCCTTCTTGCATGAAAGCGATGGATTGTACGATCTTGAAGCAGAAGAGGGTGGGTATGTATTTCTTGAAGTCTTCTGAGAGCCACGCTCGAGCGTAGAGGTCTCCGATGGGCTTGAAGATACCGGGAGATTCTTTGACACCCTTGCTAGCCCATTCTCGAGCTTCGGGACTGAGAGAGGATTGGACATCGGGATCGCCCATCCATCGTTTCAGACCTTTCATGTTTGCATCTGTAAGGACGTCAAGACCCTCATCATTCTTCTCATACATGAGAGTCCAGTCGAGGATGGTGTTCTCATCAGTGAGCATCTTGTGCACATACTCTCCAAGCTCTTTCTTCTCAGGTGCAGGTACTGTCTTGGGATCGAGAACAGCTAAATGCTCCTGCCAGTACCACGCAGCATACTGCTTCATAGACTCTCGACCACTAGCACTGAGACGATATTTCTCAAAGGCAGCCTTGTTAGTAAAGATGGACAGACAGGTCCTCAGGATGTGAATGCGCGAAATGAGGGGATCGAAGCCGATACCAGCACCAAGCTTTGAAGAGTTTTGAGTACTGAAAAACTCCTTGACGGAAGAGTGGAAGAAAGTAATCCACGTGTTCGTCTTGCTCGATCGAAAGTCCATCTCACTCATCGGATCAAAGAGATCAGAATTGGCAGCTGGACTCACGCCGCGGCCGGGACTTCCTCGTCCAGGGCCCAAAGCCTGTATCGGACTCGTGCGACGTAAAGGAGATAGGTTTCGACCAAGGTCGGGACTTCGACCGAAGACTGTTGGGCTCTTGGGACTTCCACTTCGTCCTGATCCCGGACGACTTGCTGAACTTGAACGTCTGCCTGAGCCTAGATCGCCGTTCTTAATGCGTTGTTGCTTCTCATGCTCTCGAATGAGATCGTCAGTTGTTAAACCGTCTTCGCGCTCGAGTTCAAAGAAACATGCGTATTGACCACGCAGGGTTTCTTCAAGATGGAAGGGAGGATCGCCGAAGCGCATGATGAGGACTGCTTCTAATTGTTCGAGCGATAGAACCTCTTCTGCGCATGCGACCCACTGGAGCATTTCATTTAAGTCTCTCGTCTGGTCTTCGTACAGTGTCTCGGAAAGGTTCTTGAGTGTTTGTCCAATAATACCGTTGATCTCCTTGGGATATGACTGCAGACTGGTAAGGATGCTCTGAGGGTGCCGCTTGCGACTGATGTCTTCCAGCATAAACTTTGCGAGAATGAAGAGACCATCGGCTTGTTTGATCATTGCGTCAATGATCTTTTGTCTAAAGTCTGGAGGTGTGCGGCTCAGGTTGCGAAGGTGCCAGACACTGTTCTCGATGTATAACTTGACATCCTCCGCGTTGCGATCAGGTGTGACGTGAAGTGTTGTGATGACTTGAGTTCCTCGGTTTCCTGGATCAAGGGTATACGTGACAGCCTCAGTCATGTACGTCCTTCCAATAAGAGCAACTTGAAGGGTGACATGCTTGGGTCTCTTGTCAGACTCATCATCTGAGCCCATTTGCTGGAGTAGTTCCTCGACTTCAGCAGAATCCGCCTCATCGATACCATCGAGGAAGATGTAAATCGCCTTCTGTTGCTCTTCTTGCTGGAACGGTTGTACGAAGAGTTTTCGATAAGCACTGGGGATGGTGCGGATCTCATCAATGCTGCGAAGATTCTTGAGAAGCTGCTTGGCGTAAAAGGGATCGCTCTCGCTTAGTTGGTAGGCGAGATCGCGGAGAGCTTGGAGAACTGAACGAGTCTCGGGATTGTTGTCTCTGAAGTAGAAGTACGCAAGACGCGGGATATTCTCTGTGCCCCAAGACACGAGCCTAGTGGTCAAATACGACTTTCCAGTTCCTGTGACGATGTTAGTAAATGCCTGAGTATTAAGACCGGTGAAACATACCTGCTGCACCTGTAATCCAAAGGAAGTTGGTCTTCCTATCGAGCCAAGCGTTAAATCCACCATCTGTAAGGATCCAATCTCCGGTCGATTCCGCGCGTGACTTGTTAAACATAGCAAAGAAGTCCTCAGGAAACGGCGAAGGGTCCAGAATCTCTTTGAGTTTATCCTGATGCGCCGCGATAGTACGCTCACGGCCTTCAGATCTCATCTGCATCATAGTCTCGTTCATCTCCTCAAGCTTGCTCTGCATATTCTCCGTCGTGAGATTAAGCTTGTTGACGCCTCCATAAGTATCTGCAAGAACCTGCCTCTCTTCACCAATGTTAAGAGCCTTGAGCTTATCGAGCGCTTCTTGCACGGGTGTCCCTTTGCCGAATACTGTACGGAAGTATGCCTTGAAGCGACCGCGACGAACCTCCTTGGCAGCTAAGACAAACACTTCAAAGAGTTGCGCGAGAATATTGACGACCTTGTTTCGCAGTGCATTGCCCATTTTATACTGAACGTACACGTCCAGTCGTGATGTAAAGTCCTACAATTGTCAGTAAAGCCTCAAGCGGGGTTGATCAATATCACTCACCTTCAAATGTTCAAATAACTCAACGATAGTATCGTACGCCGAAGAAACATCTCTCGCTGCTCCAATGAGATACGCAACAGCGCCGAAGATTCCCTCCGCCGGCGCAAATGAGTCTGCCGCAGCGCCGCTCACGATCTCACCGATGACTTCAACGGGAGTAAGGCATGCCGCCATAGCGCTAAAGATCGACTGCCGCTTTTCGCGGAATTTAGTAAACTGATCATTCTGCTTGTCGACTTGTTTGATCAGGTCTGTGACGTTGTTTATAGGCGGGTTAAGAAAATCGCCGAGTTTGTCCTTGGAGTCGGAGGAGTACAGCTTGCTAGCATCGTCGAGGATTTGCGCAAACTGTGCTTCCGCTGTGTCTTTGTCTTTGCGGACCGCCATGATGCCTTGACGGTCCTGCAGACGATCTTTACAAAGAAAAAAGAGACTAGAATGAAAGAAGTTATGGCGCAGAAGAGAGGTAAATATAAAAGACGGTTGGCGTTTCAGAAATCAGGCTGAGATGGAAGCCTTCACGCTCTGACTCGTAACCAACTCAGCGGGGGCTAAAACGAATGATCAAAAACTGAGGTATCAAAAAAGTCCGAACAATAATCCCTGTAAGGGTTCGAAAATGAAAGGAGGATCTGGTTGCATTTGCTGCTTACGGTGCATATTATACCATGCCTCTGTTGGTAAGGCTGAGCTGCGTGGTAGGGCGATCTTTAGGCTGTGTTGTAGTAATTCTGGGGCTATTTCTTGGCTATCGACTGAGAGTTCGGAAGACGGCATTTTCAGGACTTGAAATGCCAATTACAAAGATTCCAAGTACATAAAATAAGTCAACAAACGTCAGCCTCGATGCGTCGTTAAACCCTCGTCATCAAACGGGAGGCGTTCAGCCTGAGACACTTGCTCATTGAATGGTTTCACCGTATGTCTTGTAATTCTCCCCGCAATCCACTCGCATTGGGGGCTTATTTTGCAACGTGACCATCATTTGTGACTGTTTTGTTGTCTGGGTGAGTAATAGAAATGGTTGATCTTTACACTTTTTGCTAGGCAGCGATCTGTTATACGTCATTGGTTTCGTTTACGATGCTCGCTCTTTCAGCCTTGTCTTCAAGGTGAGAGAGCGATCGCATCAGAACCACCAAGCCTGTCTTCAGGACCAGGTCACTGCATAAGGCTGTGAAGCCATCCCAAAACGGATTCAAGATTCCACCGCAACCCTCCTGGCGGCCCGTCCCGCGTCGCACTCTTACTGTACTTCTACTCGACTCTCTAGCTACAGTAAAACAAGCCCTTCATTGATCTCCAGGGTTTCCTCACACGCCATGTAACTATATGTCGTCGACCCAACATCAAGGGCCGTTTCAAGAGCGAACACTGCTATTAAGAACCGTCTTTGAGCTTGCACATCTATGCGTCTGCTCCATTTAGCACTCAATAGCAACAGAGTTCAAAGACAGGATTTTTAATAGGTTTAAGTAATGATCGATAGGCGAAAAGACTGTTAAAGGCATGATTGCATATTATATGAAAAACAATAAAGGGTCAAGGTATTTTATTAAAGCAAGAAGGCCAATGTGATAAACATATTAAAACATCGTTCCGCGAACATGCTTAGTACCAGCATTGCTTGTAGTCTAAGATCGAGCCTTTGCTTTAACCAATGTGCTAAGAATCATTACTTAGAACTATCAGGACATGGCACGCAATTCCGTCCTATGAGCCTACTGTAACTTAATGTAAGAATATATTAAACTGAAATATCATAACATATAAGTTTCTTGAGCCTTTGGGGCGACAGACTACAGGTTCATAAACACCGGGGTACACGCTTCGGTACGCGGCATGGTATAAGCCACCCCAGACAGCCATTATCTTTATTACGCGACCGCGCACTTAGGATTCTGGCGAAATCTCTTTAGGCGAGACACTTCAGTGTCTTTGATTCAGTGATAATTAATACCTAAAAGTTATAAAAATGATTTTTTTAAAAAATGGTTTGCGTCTCTTTGATTACATGTGTCATCCTTAGTGCAGGGGCCATGCTACTATAGAGATGTCAGTGAGTGCTCGAACGCTGGAACTTAGGGGGGAAGAACACCTACATCTTCCCTGTATCGTTTCAATGTGACCATAGGCCAGCGGTTACCCGCTGGCAAAAGCTTTAATGTAGAGGTAGCTTATATAGCCTTAGAAAATAAAATGTTCTTATTTAATAGTTCTTAAAATTATTTTTAACTCTCTTAATACATGTATTAGCCATAGATATCTTGCTTAGGCCTTGCTTTTATCTGTACCATCCTCTGGCAAACAGGTTGGATTGCAGTTACTGGTCGTACCTGCCATTTATGCGTCTTCTCTCAAGCTGGACACCCTGAATTATTTGCTAGCATCTACTCTATGAAGGTAATTTAAGAGGATGTGGTTTCTTACTGATCTTATATGAAGTCTTTAATTCAGTCGTGATATGAGAGTAGAGCAGCGACTGGGCCCTAGTGAAGGGTGTTCTGTGCTTGCAATCGAATGAACTTGCAATGTTTCTAATGGGAAAGACACAGTAGCTACGCAAGCAGATGGGATTTCGCGGGGTATTTTGGTGGTTGTGCCCTAAAACTCTTCTAAAGATATGTGGGACTTTAGGGTGATCTTGGCGGGGCATAAACAGGCAGCCAGCGGGAGTGATCTGCATCTCAAGAGATGTATTGGCAAAGTGAATTAGAGTTATATTTATGGTCAATAATAAATGTAATAGTGATATTCGAGAACACACAACTATCGATCAAATACCGCCCAGAACGGAAGCGATAATGCTTTTAGGTGTTTCTTTAGTAACCCCAAGTAACACAGAATCCGACTCCTCCCACGATGGCGCAACAACACAGCGAGCTTTCCCTGCCTCAGCTGCCTCATACAACTGAGCGACAGCTAAGTCAAGGATCCAACCACCTTCGCCATTGTCACGCTTCTTTCGCGCTCCATCTATAAGCTCACGGCTTGCTCGTCTCTGTATATCCCATTCACTTCCTGTTCCCTCCTGAAAAGCTTCCAGTAGCTCGTTTTGACATGTTTTGATGGAGAGCACTTTGACGTGGTGATTCGCTGTTTCTTCTGGGTGCTGAAGGACTCCAACTACCGACTGACCTATGCCTTCAAGAGTGGTTCCAGTGAAGTACTCTTCGCCCCTATCATAGATGATTGCAGTGTGATTTTTGATGTCGAACCCCATGGTAGGGAACCGCTTTAGCGCCCAGTCAATGGGATTGCCAGTCGCGATACTGGTCCAAGTGAAGTTGGGGTTCGCAGCAGCATGTTCTTTTGCGCGATCGACACCAACAGTTCGTTGGGCGCGCACTCCTTCAAATTCAGGGTAACTTCTGAACTCAGGGCCCCAGCCGTAGTCGTCAACGATAAAGCGTTTGACACCAGCGGCGAGAGCAGCGTCAATCATCGTGGCTTGTAGAGTGATGCCTGCTGGACCGACAACGCATACAACCGCGTCTTGACCAGACAGCGCTTGGGTGAGTGCATCTAGAGTATAGTCTATTCTGATTACAGGGATGCCATCCGGAAATGTGGACTTGGATTCATTTCGGGTGATGATGGTAATGTTGAAGCCCGCTTTGGTGAGAGCGACAGTGATGGGGGTGCCGAAGTTGCCAGAGGCCTAGCTGTGTTAGTGGATGAAGTATTCATAACGTGAGTTTCTTACGCCAAAGATGGCAACTTTTGTAAGTTGGGTGGCGGACATTGTATGGGTTTAGTGAGATTGATGTGTGTAAGTGAATGTTTCTATGGATGAGAATGTCTCGATTTGGTTGACTTTATCCCCATTGCAGCCCCACCAGGCGGAATTCCGCCCAGCGCTAACACTACCTGGCTAAAGCCGACTTATACAGTTGATGGAAACCATTCTATCCAGCCTAGGGGAGGCAAGAAAAACTGAGGATCTCTATCCTAAATGACCAAAAGACTTAGGTGAGTTCAGTATATGCTAGTAAACCTTTAGACCATTTTATTTTAACACCCTTATTTAATATCAGAAGCTGGGCCAGCCTGTAGGCTTAGCAATAGCCAGCAACATCGATCAGTCCTCCTTATATGGTTTCCTTCCATAGATAGAATAGCTAGCCTCTAGTCAGATATGTCCTCTTAATGATGGTGTAAAATTAACTTACAGCGGCCAATAAGCATGAGTATTCCTATCAGCCATCGCCTTCCGTTGATGGACCAGCCAGAGATTGACTTCCTCAGGTGTCCATCCGTGAGCACGAGTCAACGGTGCCATAGTGAAGGCCTCAAGACCGCAAGCCATATTAGTATAGCACCAACTTCCAAGCAACTTGGCCTTCTTATCTCGGGGCCAAGAGTTGATGGGCCACTTGAACTTCTCAACAACAACATCTTCAAAGCCGATGTTTTTCATGATGTCCACGAGAGATAGGATATCCAGGTATGGTCGGCCAAACATGACAGACGCTTCATTCAACAGGGCCAGAGACTTGAGCATGATGTTATCTGGGCTGAGGCTTCCGTCATCGGATTTGATGTTTATGTCAACTTCTTGGATTTCGAGATAGCCACCAGGGACAAGGTTGCTGGACATGTAAGCGTGGAACCTGAATATCCTAACCGATTCGTACCTGAAACACTTGGTCAGATAGTCGCCCCAGTCTGCGATGCAAGATGTCATGACACGACTATGGATATAGTCAAATGGCTGGCTATAAGTCCATTCATCCTCGATATCATCGATAACAAAGTTCACGTTCGGCGGGACGCTATCCTCATTAGCAAAATGCTCTCTCAGTCTCATACCCAGCCATACAAGTCTGGTTGAATTGGCGATAGATCAACCCCAATGACCTGAAGAGATTGCGTTAGCTGACTGTCAGTCGGCTTGAGAGGGCATAATTACCTGAGCTTCAGGGTGCTCGTCCGCATAATCGATAGCCCAGATGCCAGTACCTGTCCCGATATCTAGAACATGCTTGACCTTGGCATCAGGTTTGTTTGGCGGGGCTAGGCCGAGCTTATCATCAAAGGTGAGGAGAAACAGGTTATGTTGAAGGTCTTTGGTGATTAGCATCTGTGACCCCCTCTTTGAGGGTAGCTATCGTACCAAGTCTCTCATTTTCAGCCTCATCATTTGGCAAAGCATATTCTTGTTTGGGTAGTTAGCATCTGAGTTTCAACTTTGAGATTCAGGAGTCTTACTTCCATCTTTGTAGGCATGATAGGTCCTACCGTTCTCGCGGCGATAATTCAGGATTGAGCTTGAGACGCTTGCGGTAGAGGACTGGAGATCCTACAAAGGGTGAGTCCAAGTGAGAACATAGTTGCATCGCCAGAGATATCACAGACCTCACCAAGGGAGGAGTCAGTATCTTCAATCTAGCGATAGTCAGGTACGCCTCCGTGTTCAGGTGATCTACGCTTACCGTATTGTCGGGAACGATGGCTGCCGGATCGACTTGTTGCGGTTGAGCCATATCGAAGAACAGAAGAGGGGGTTTGTTTTGTGGACTTTGTCAAGAATCATATCAGGATCTTTGACCACTTTATATGTTGGTCGTCCCCTGTCCTCGGCAAACTGCATGTTACTTGACTTCCTAACACGGATTTACCCGCTGTTTCGTCGGCCCATCGGAAAGACATATGACAATTTCCAAACCAATGATCCTTCAAAGAATTCTGATATCCCTATTTAAATCATGTTTGTGTTGTTGACGTGTCATACTACGCCGTAAGCTCGCAAATTAGGGTTGAACAATTCCCATTCCCATTACAGCAGTTTTTGAGCGCCTCTATCTTCTTCCCAATCAACAAAACCCTAGTGACTGGTATGTAAACTCCGATGCAGTGTTATTTCTGTAGTTATCGTTCAATCTGCATCATCGTCAAGGGTGTGAAGTCTTAATGACACAAAAAGCAGGGGACATATAAACGCCTCCTAAATCGAACTTAGGCGTGAAATCTATTCACAGCGTTATATATTTTGTATCTTCCTATCTATAGTATAGAACATGTTTACTTGATAAAATTGAGGGAAAGGCATGGTTGCATATTTAGTTGCCAATGAGTTGGTCACCGGCGATATGTTGGTTGAGCATTCCTATCAGGGTTTATTGGAGTCACATATATATCCAGCACGAGGGAACTATTCACTGAAGATTCGTTTTTTCTCTTCATATACTTACATTTGAAGAGCTTCCTACTTGCATCTCGAATTGCTTCTGGAGTCCTTAGTCACTGCGGAAGGCACTCGAATCACCATCAGCTACTGAACTCAGAGCTTGACTGCGCACCACACAAACATTCAGCCCTGTCAGATTTCAGTTTCTGCTGTTTATCATTATAGGTTGTATGGGAACTAAAATTAAGATCTGGCCTGACGATTGCTTGGACTAACCAATACTACTTGGGTGCCATTTTGTGAGTCTTGATTAGGGGAGAAGACGATTTGTTGAAGAACATGAGCTTCACTAGTTAACAACATATTGGGCTTAACAGGCCATATATAATAAAGAGCCTATGTAAACTCGTGTAAATGAGAAGTCTTATCAATTTCAAATGCCAGAGTCGGCCCTTTAGTAGGCAATAAGTCATAGAAGAGGCATCTAAGTCGTTGAATAATACTAAAGATAACTTTTAGCCTAAATGGAACAACTAAGTTTCATTCTAAACAGTAGTTCGAAGGATAATATGAATAATGTAAGCCAAAGTAATGGTTTCGTTTAATGATTGGACAAACAACGAGTTTTAGTCCTACAAGCGGCATGTTTGGGGGTTGAAGAATGACCCCGCAAGATCGAATGTCAAGTTTGGGGGATGTTTCACAGACGCTGATTCATGGAAAATTACTAGCTTGGTGGAACATAGCCCGGATCTGCTTAGCATCTCGGTATGGCTGAACCGACTCGAGAGATTTATATAAATACCATTAACCAACAACCCTGCGAATCTTGATGACGATAGCTATCTTTACTTTATCATTGTCAACAAAAGCATAATGGCTGAAGAATCAAGTCTCACGTTTACAAACCCGGTCATTCGGGGCTTCAACCCGGATCCTACCATCTGCGTAGTTCCCGCTACGGACTCAACCCCAACGACGTTTTTCCTTAGTACTTCGACATTTGAGTTCTTCCCCGGATGCGCCATTTACACGTCAACCAACCTAATTGACTGGACACTCATCGGCCATGCGCTCAATCGTCGAAGTCAGATTGACATGCGTACCGTTGAGCCCGGTGCGGGTAGTTGGGCCAGTACTTTGAGATATCGACCTGAGGAGAGGAGATGGTATTTGGCCAATGGTGTCTTCCACCGCTACCGACCAACTGTTGATGTAAGCCATCAAGACGAAGAGAGAAAATAGGATCAGCCTTTGATAACTATGAACAGGAACGTATCTTTCCTAGAGGATTCTATGTCTGGACCGACAATATCTGGGACGACAATGCATGGTCTGACCCAGTATACTTTGACAACCCTGGTTTTGACCAAGATGTATGTAAATTACAGCACTGTTCTCACTGTAATGCTGACAGGACCAGTTGTTCTGGGACGACGATGGGAAGGTCTATCTCTCAACTACAATGCGCTTTGCCTGGCGAGACCCAAATTCGAAGCAGAAAGATTTTGGAATTCACATCTCCGAGATCGACATCTCTACTGGAAGAACCCTCACAGCCCCGAAAGTGATCCGAAAATCTCCCCATGGAATTGCCGAGGGCTCTCATATCTTCAAGCGAGGTGACTGGTATTATCTCTTGACTGCTGAAGGAGGCACAGAAGCCGGTCATCAAGAGTGGGTGTTTCGAAGCAAAGATGGCCCATTAGGTCCATGGGAGAGCCGGGGAAAGCCTCTTTGGTACAATGGACCTGATGAAGAAGTTCAGAGAACGGGACATGTTGATGTTTTTGAGGATGGTAACGGGGATTGGTGGTCTGTCTTGCTGGGTGTTCGACCGGTGCAACACCAGGGGACCTTTTTGGAACCGCAATTAGGTATTATTTAATCATCTCTCCTTGGAATTGGAATAATCTAACTTCGATAGGGCGAGAAACCTTTCTCGTCAAGGTTGAGTGGAAGGACGACTGGCCCATCTTCAACGATGGTAACAACATCACACTGAAGACTACAGGAAGAGATCTTATCAAGTCAGCTTCGAAGCCAAGCCTTCAGACATGGAAGGCCGATCTTTCAAAAGATGACCTGGAGTTGGGATGGTACCAAAAGAGTAAGTTCTCTCTTCAAACAATTGAGAATCCATCTGACATATCCAAGATACACCCATCAAGCAAAGTTACACTCTTACAGAAAAGCCGAGTGTGCTAAGAATCTACGGTAACTGCTACGATTTGACCAGCCCCGAGGCTCCAGCCATGCTTTTGAGGAAACAGACTTCGTATAACCAGACATTCAAAGTAAAAATGGAGTTCAAGCCTACAGTTCGAGGCTACGAAGCTGGTGCTGTTCTATGGTGGAGCCAGCACTCTTATGCTTCATTGGGAGTTAAAGCTTCACAACATGACGATGGAAAGATTAAAACAAAGATTAGCTATAAAGGAGCCGCTGAAAAGACCAACGAGTTCAAAGTAAGTCAAGAGCCATATTCATAAGCATAAGCTAATATTCCTACTAGACTTTAGAGACGGATTTTGGAGACAGCCTCCAGAACGTTAAGTTTTCAATCCGAGCATACCCGACCAAGTACGAGCTTTCTCTTAAGGCTGGAGGAAAGGAGTCAGAGGTATATACTGTCGACGCCAGTGCTTTGACAGTGATGCCGCCCCACGGAGGATGTTTTGCAGGTACCATGTTTGGAATCTATTCCTATGGCAAGAACCAGCCCGTGTTGGATCCAGCAGACTTTTCAGAGATTAGCACAGAGGAGCTTGAGTAGCGACTATAGATAGAAATGAAGTTATACCACTACACCAGAACATCCGCAAAAGCATAAGAGGGAAGCAAAGAGATAAAACACCAGAAGCAAAAACTGCAAAAAGATGGATCTCACGTTTAGAACATGTGGCGGATCTCTCCCACCGAGAATTAAACCCGGGTCTCAAGCGTGACAAGCTGGCATACTGACCACTATACTACGGAAGAATAGCCGGCTGTAGTGAGGAACTGTGATTGCAGAGAGCCGTTGAGAGTATATATACTCTGGTCCTTTCCAAGGCCCAAAACAACACTCCCGCTTTTTCATATCACTAGAATTCTCTATGTAATCTTGAATCTGTGCTGCGCTGAAATGCTTTGCACAATGCCTGACTTTACGCCACTTTAGTATTTACTCTATAATGCTTAAGCCTCGCCCCAGATCTCGTCGGCGATCTCTCTAACCAACGCAAGCTTCTTCTTCTCTTC
This sequence comes from Fusarium odoratissimum NRRL 54006, assembly GCF_000260195.1. Lineage (NCBI taxonomy): Eukaryota > Fungi > Ascomycota > Sordariomycetes > Hypocreales > Nectriaceae > Fusarium > Fusarium odoratissimum. The sequence continues at coordinate 1,255,701 of NW_022158695.1, read as the reverse complement.
CTCAAGATTGAGGGGATATCCGCTCTCATGAGTACTGAATCCACACTGAGGACTGACAGCAATCCTCTGCAGCGCCTCCTTCTGGCTCTCACCAGTTCCCTTGGCCACCCAATCCGCTGCACTCAACACACGCTTCTTCATCTCCTCCTTATCCTCCAACTGAGGCAACTTGGTACTAATAACACCAACCACAACATTCTTGTCCTTGGGCAGGTACTGAAGAGGTTCGAAACCACCGGCACGTTCGGTGTCGTACTCAAGGTAGAATGTGTTGACGTTGAGGTTGCGGAAAAGCTTCTCGGCGATGATGTCGTATTTACCTTCGGCAAAGTGACGGCCGCCGATGAAGTTGCCGCGGCAGAGATGAATTCCTGTGTGCATGTCTGAAGGGATCTTGGAAAGACTATCGTTGTAGAGCTTGATGTAAGCATCTAGGAGATCATCGACGGTGCCAATGTTATCAGAGTCAGCAGCCCAGCCATCACGGAACTTCTGGCTGCAAAAGTCTACACGGTGTCAGCTTTCGTCATCATTATTCAAAATGGTCAACTCACAAGCCATGCCAGGGTCGTCGAACTGAACATTTCGCAGACCAGCCTTGTAAAGCTGATCAAGCTCATCCTGGTAGACCTTGGCAACGTCCTGGAAGTACTCCTCGTCGTTCTTGTACGCCTCGGGAGTATACGCCTTGCCTTGCTTATAACGCATATGGAACCAGGCAGGAGTAATCATAGTAAGCTTGATGGAGCCCCATTCCTCCTTTGGCACAAACCTCTGAACGAGCTTCAGCTCATGGAGGTTCGAGACAGACTTCTCAGGGCTGTGGGAGAGCTTTCCACCAGCAATGACTGACTCTCCAGGCATGACCTGGCGATCAGTCTCGATCAAGCTGACCACGTCAGGGTGGTAAAGACGGAACATGGAAGCATCAGCGTCAGAGAGCTGAGTCGTGCCCTCGAATTCGTCCCACATGAGACCCCAGAAGCGAGTACGAGTGAACTCTCCGCTGGTAACGGCCTTGAAGCCTAGATCCTGCTGCATCTTGACAACGTCCTTAACAGCATCGTTCTCCACCGTCTCAAGGCCGGCGTTTTCGGGGCTAAGACCCTTCTCACGGATCTGCTCTCTGACGTCAAGAAGAGCTTGAGGTCGGAGCAAAGAGCCCATATGCTCAGCGCGGAAAGGTTTAAGAGTGGGTGCCATATTGTTGAATATTACGTATAAAGTTCAAACAAGCTTGCAAGAGTGAATTGGTCTTGAGAAACGCTTCTTAAATGATCTCGAGTAGAGTAATCTTAGGAGGAGGGGCGTTTGCGGGGCTTCCCATCGTGGGGCGGGGGACCGTCCTAATAAGAAAAGGGCTGAATGGCCGCGATCTAAAGTCATTCTTGTCCGTTTTGATCTGCCGTTTTCCGTAATTCCGGTTTATGGTTCTTGGTGGTGGGATTTGGAGAGGGGTAATGACCGGATGGGATAATGCCCGAAGTGAAAGAGGAGATGCACTGTGTTGCATCGAGAGCTGGTAGGTTGATCCTGTCTCGGCGGTGATTTTGGTGGTGGTGAGTGAGAGGAGAACCCGCTAAAGATCTTCGACTGAGTGAGGGGCTGTGATGGTATTTATATCCTATATCCGAGAACCTTGAGGTTCTGTATCCAACTAAATTACTCGTAACACGTTTTCAGATGTCAGCTGTAGTTTGATTGGCGCATATTTTCTTTCTTATTAAATACTTGAGCAAAAGTAGTTGTCGAAATGTTATCCTAGATGTGGCTCGGAGATTATTCAAGGTTAATCAAGTGATTGCAGGCCATCGATATGCATAATCCGCTCACTGAAACACGTCCATGCATAGAAATCCGGGGAAGCCCAAGAATCGACCACTAAATGGAGAATTTTGGGCTGGAAGAACAGTCATATATGCAAGAAACCCTGCGCATGAATAAAAATAGCAGACCTGCCATTTCTGGGAACCCGTTATCCCCGGAGTTTTGTCCGATGGTTTGGATTTGATAATAACCTATCGGGCATATTCTATCCAATAACTGACACAACGATTGATAAACAATACTTGTGAGAAGGTTGAAAGAATGGCATAGGCGTGCATTCAGCAACGCCTCACTAGGCGTACAGCAAGGTGCATCAGCTTAATTGGTGGCTTCCAGATGTCTCATTCCATAGCCCGATTTGTTATCACTTGATTCTGATGACTCCCCGCCCCCGGTAGCTCACTCATTTCCTCCTCTCATTCTCTTCGTTCCCAGTTCAGAGACCAGAGCAATTGAGCGGCATTCATTAGCACCAAAACCGCCATGGGCTGCCTGTCGGTTGCCGCATCTTGCATTGCTGTTATCCAAGCAGTCGATCAGACCTACAAAGTTATATCACAGTTTGTGAGAGATTGCAAAGAAGCAAAAAGCGATTTGGCTTCCGTGAGCCAAGAGCTTACCACCTTGACAAGAACTCTCACGCAGCTGAAGGATCTCGTGCCCGATGGCAGCAACTTCGCCGACAGCGACTTGACCAATAACACCAAGAGAGACATTCGTGAGATTATTTCAAGCTGTTTGACCGTTGCGAATGATGTAAACGATGTGTTGTCAAGCTATGAAGGAAAGCTGACAGCATTGAGTTGGGCCACTAAGGGCAAGCGAAAAGTCGCGACGTCCAAAATGCTTTTGGAAACAAACCGGCGGGCCCTTAGTCTCGCTGTTGATACAATCGCACTGTAAGTTACTCACATCCTGTCGTGTTGAGTTACTGACTCGGTATAGAGCAACGGCTCAGCATATCAAGCAGGACACGTCCAACATTCTGGACGACACAACACAAATGAGAGGCGATATTCATCACCTGGTCGCAAAAATTAGAAATCTCGAAGAAATGGTGGCAGAAAAAGACCCAAACGATCCACGGACATATATGTTAATGCGATAACTGCATGATATATCCTCTGTTGCTGGTTCAGTATGTGATATGTCCTCACTACCAGCAACGCCCGATTCAAGCACCAGCGAGTAAGTTCACCTTAATCAACGATGAGATATCAAAGCTGAGAAAGAGAAGAAATGTATTTATAGATATGGTTTCCCTCGGTGTATCGGAAGACACATCTCCTAGCCTCGAGGAGACGAACAACAATCAAACACAACCTACATCCTCCATTCCGCTGATATCAGACACTATTTCAGGAGCAATAAATGACAAGACTCCTCTCAGGGATCCCACAGAAAGCTCAGCAGGGACCCAGAGAGCGTCATCTGGATTGGACGATCATCAAGACTTTCCTACGTCACGACCCGTCATCGCCTATATTTACCACCTAAATTGAGCCCCTTATCTAAAGGGTTTGGTGGATGTACACTATCACCCGATGGAACCAAGCTTCTATGGAGAGACAAACGATATTTGATCATCGATATTGATTCTGGAGAGGTGAAAGATGTGGATCCCAAACCGCCCCTGTCTAGCCTTGCAGATCTTCCATTACGACTGTTCATCATGAAAACCCTGAAAGTCGAAATTCTTACAACCGATGCGTCGCTTCTTCTTGCGAGGACAAGAGTTGCCCTAGGGATGACGACTTGGATGCTCTTTGATAGACGAACAGGTGAATGGACGACACTTATGCGTTGTGCAGATCCTTTGTTGCCTGCCTGCATTCTGTCGTTATCAAAGGATTGCGCATTATTCGTCCTGCCCACTGTCAAGGCAGAACCTTGCGTTATCAAGGTGACTAAATCAACTACCCTTCAAGGAAAACCAATGATCGGAATCAAAAGCTTGTATCTTTGCCGGAGTGGTGAAGTCGACCAAAGTCTTTTTACACTCTCGCGCGTGGGCCAAACGATCAGCGCGTTACGACGCGTACAGGATTCAGCAATCTTGTACACATGGAAGCTCCGTGATGACTGGTTCACTGATGCTGGACCATCTCGGCAAACACCAGAACCTAGTACGCTCCTCTTACCGTTATACAGTGGGAAAGATGAAATAGCTATCGTTGGCCTAGTTCCAGGAAGTAGAACTCACGTCCTGGGTATAAAGTTCTGCGATGATGCTCTTCCTGAAGATTTCATAATCACTGGGCAGGAAGTACCATATTGTCCCTCACCACCCAAGCAGGACTGCTTTGTTGGGCCACGGGACAGAGCATATACCTATAGCAGAGTTTGCGCCAATTGGAAAGGCATAATTTCTGAAGATAGAAAGCTCATCCTGTCCAAGTCTTCAGCTGCTTATGGGGAGGTCGTAAGAGAGATACGCTCTATGCAAGAGATTCAATTGGTTGCAAAGAAACCAGATGAATGGAATATATTTTCAGCAAAGTTTGATCACTGGATACGTATGGGAAAGGAGACATGGAGCGGCGATGTGATGCCTAGGATATATCTCGAGACATTTGAGCTTAGATGTACCGAGGAGTGTCAACAAACTTGAGGGCAATGGGGCATATATCATAATACATAACTGATCACGTTGAAGTATTTGAAACCTCATTTGAAACTTGTTTCGAGCAAAAGAGCGTGATGCTAAGTTCTATGTGGCGATTCAAAGCACCAATTGCAAATAACACATCTAGCTCACTATTTAGACATTACACCACAAGAGAGTGATACATCATGCATTTTCAACTTGAAATTCTATAAGGCATAGTGACAGTACTGAGGAACCACGATGTGACTTCGACCTCTTGCGTTTGAGCTCTCCTCTCACAAGATACTTTCTAATATAGGTATATCTAATTCTTGTATTTGTCCCGTAACTCGCCTCTACTAGCCTGCGAGACAAGCGCTCCCCACAGCGACGAAACTATTGACTAGAGCTTTGCACGGTTTTCCCAAGATTTTTTTTAACTTATCTATCTTCACAAGAATGAGTCTGGGTTTTCTTTCTCTTCTTAAATATCCCTACTCAACCGCAAACGGTAGTCAAGGAGCAAGCACTTCTAAGGAATACATGGGCGGGAGAGGCGGTGCTTATGTCAAGGAAGAACAGCAAAATGATACCTCTCTGTTGTCCAAGCTCTAAGAGTCAAACTTAACGCCCAACAATCACTTTCCTCCTTATAGAGAGATTTCTTTAAAGGACTATTGTATAAGGACGATGTCAAGCAGTTAGAATGTGCATAGAAAGAAACCGACAAGTCTAAAGCGGCATGGAGATCATCATGAATATGGTTATGGTTCTGATCATGCTGCTGAACTCTGGGAGGTCTTACGTGAGGCCCGTCTTCTCCCCTAACTCGAGATGATTTTAATGTTGATAAGGATGCATGGCTTGATGGATTCTACTGTAGTTATAATTATTGGTTCCAGAGTGCGCAGAATACCAGGTCGAAGGTGTGGAATATCATGAAGCTGAGTGTGAATAGTGAGGAACCGAGAGAGCCGATGGGATTATTTATTATAGCTTGGAGCAGGCGTGTACAAAGACATTGGTGATGAAGGATTGTTAGGAGTGAAGGTGACACACCTACAGCTGTTGTCTGACCTCGAATGAAACTAAAGATAGGTAACAAGTCTAATGGTAAAGTATGATGCGTCTCAACTGATACGCCCCGTCAAGAACTCGGTCAAAGTGATACATTGCTTGTTTCTCGAGATCGATATCTAGGCTAGACTGGTGGTGCCCATATTCGATACCCCTTCCAGAAATAATCCTTCGTTGTTGGACGGCAGTAGGATCTCAACTCTGCCATATCCCTATCGCACCTGTCCAGTATCTTCTTGAGCGTATCTTCTGGGCTGATAGAACGAGGCTCACGGAACATTAATGCTTGTTCAGCAGTTTCTGCAAGCCGAGCCGAGACCCACTCAGACTCAACCAGGTAAAGACGTCTGCTCGTCGGACTGCTGAATGCAAGCACTTTCAGATAGGCCGCTGGGCCAGGATCCCCAGGTGTTCCCACAATCATGGTGTCTTGGTGTACCCAGCTCATGATATAATCCATCAGTGTTGTCGTGTCTATCTCAATTATCATGAACCTAGCTCGCCCAAGGAGACTATGACCAGATCCTGGAGCGATGGCATCTGCTGGACGGAAGAATGTGTTGATACGATCCCGTGGTGTGTCCGTTTCTAAATACATAGGGAAGTTTACTGCCATATGAGCGCCCGCTCGACGGAAGGTTTGAAAAATTTCCATGACAGCAGGAATCAATCTGGATTTATCCCAGACGTGGTCCCACCATCTCATTATCCATTTGAGAGTCGATATCAGAGATTTGAGCCAGAGGCTACCAATGGCATGATTCATATTCGACCTGGGCATGGTCCAGTTTGGGCTGTACCCCTGCTCAAAGATGTATAATATGTATTCCATAGCTCTCAGGGTCCCCAGGTTTCGCTTTTTAAATAAATGCTCATGGCATAGCTGGTCGAGGATACAACGAATCGTGTCGTGTGAGGCACAAGGCTCAAGAGTCTTTGTACTCCTCAACGCAAATGAACCATGGCCACAGCGGAATGCACTTGACATGAAACGTCCCCCAAAGTCTTTTGGGTAAAGTACACTACATTCGTTCGCTGGTGGGGAAGATATAAATCCCTTCTTGTAGCTTTCGAGCGTAAGCTCGAGGAAGTAGTCGTAAATTACAACAGTGAACGCTTGCGATTGGTCCCATTGCCATAGCATATTTAGAAAGTCCTCAGAGTTCCAGCTCGGTATATATCGGTTTGTAGCCAGTATGGCTTTGAAACTCCGGCACAAAAGCTTTTCTTGAGGAACGTCACAAGGTAACCAGAGGTGCTTGCCTTCTTCAGTCTCAAAGACGAATTCTTCGGCGGATCTATGAGTAAATTCAACTGAACCGCTCAAGGATGTAACCTCCAGAAGCCCAGGACAGCCAGAGTTCAGACGCTTCCTCATTACTTCCGTCTTTGCGTCCAGCTCGGCCTTTGAAACTCGGTTGCCCAGGACAGCATAGCTTTCTAGCAATTCCGGCTCCATGACTATCATACACTCGAAAGCTGTCACTTTCGAGAATGGAGATTTCCTGGTAGACGCGATACGCATCAGATTGATAGCCAAAGATACATATTTTCGGTAGATAAGGAGATCTTCAGCCGAACGTCTCAGAATGTCCCCATACAAGCCCACAAGGTCTTTTGGCATGTCACTCAGGCGTTGTTCGATCTCCTTCTCAGAATCTCCATTGTTTAGTCCCCGAACTAACGATTGGGTGACGAGTACAGCCCATAGGAAGATTCCTTCAGCCAGCTCCGCAACCTGCCAAGCTAACTCGGACAAATCTAGTCTCTGAGACTCTAGAACTGTTGACTGACGCAAGGTAGTTTTGGAGTATTCAAATATATCGAGCCTTGTCAACTCGTGCATTTGGAGATATGGGCATCCTGAAAACTGAAGTTTAAACAGGGGCTCTGGACGACTTGAGACGCAGATCTTGATCTTGGGAGTACCCATACTTTTGATGAACTGGAGAGTGTCAAAGGTATCTTGCCCCGGGCACGCTTCATCCAAAGCATCAACAAAAATACAGATTGCCCGAGAAGCCCGGTATCGGTAGCTGTAGAGTAATTTGCAAAGTTGGTCTTGATCCCAGTCTGACGGTGACGATTTACGGAAGGTGGCAATTGTCTCGTTGAAAAGACCAACGAGACTGGGGTCGTGTGATAAAAGCTGGTAAGCGATAGAGCATATAAGCCCCTTGAAAGACTTTTGCATAGAGCTGCCTGGCTTCCAAAAGAAGTGAGACACAATGAACACGTCCTCATGCCATTTATTCAAGGCTGCGAGTGTTCTGGGGTCGCTCAGAAGAAACTTCATTAGGGTGCTTTTCCCGGATCCTGGCTTTCCACTTATCCAGTAAATCAGCTGGTCAGATGTGAGCCATGTCTTGAAGTTGCCCCCGTGCTTTTCTGTGAGAGACGGCTCTAAAGTTTCATGTTCATGCGAACGGTTTTCTACGTTCAGATGTTTGGGAACGCGAGGACGCTTTTCATAATAGTCGTAAGAGTCGCCAGCTTCGTCGCTGTATTCTTCGGAATCCGAGTCCTGCTCTGTCGACCCATCCGCTGCTTCTGTCGAGTCGTTGTCCGATCTTCCATCGTCTGATGACGTGGAGTCAAAGGTCTGAGGGCGAGAGCCACCAAATATCCACTCCAGTGTGGAAGGGGCCTCTGAGGCGACAATTGATCTCCTTTCATTCATCTCTGGAAAGTGAAGACTTTTCAGAATACGCTCTCGAAGTTCCTCTTCCTCAGCTTTGGCATCAATAATTCTAAAACCATACTTCAGCATGGTGACTAATGGTAATACAGAGTGTACTTACTGCTTTGTGGAGTTCCAGTATCCAAGAAATGCTTTGGTACAAGCTGCGGCACATAAGGCACTGTAGTCTTGCCAGTCCTTGTTCTTGTGGCTATCGGCGTAATCGCAAACACTCTTGATTACGATGCAAGGGAAGACCTCCCAGACTCCAACGCTCTCCATCTCGAAACCTATCACATTTTTCTCTCGTATGAGCTGGTCCCGGTCCTTCCCAGACTTCATCACAGTGTCTCCAGAGGCGAATGTTCCAAAGTGTATCATCAAACTTGGTTCCCTTTCGTCCTTGTTACTTGGGATCTGACGTACGGCTTGCTTGATGTCGCATCCAAGCTCTTCGCAGCTCGCTTTCAGTGCCTTTGAACAGACGGTGTCAGCATCTGTGCAGCAAGAGGCACAGACAGTGCATTCTCGTGAGTCTTGGTGCTTGTGACGATAGCCTGCAGGGAATAGGATATCCCTTGAACGTCCAGGATATGTGTCAGGTACGCGACCGACGAAATCACGACTAGCCCTCGTCATCTTTTGCCTTTGCCGTGCTGTGGTGAGTTTTGCTAGGAGACTTCTTATCTCTAAGTTAGGTCTTCCTAAGCTCTCGCTCAAAGTGTCCTTCATCTCAAACTTGTCTGGGAATCGACGGCCAAAATCATACTGCACGACACCAGTGCTGATAATGACATCGCCAAGAAATATTGGCGTGTCTTCATACGAAGGCGCGCCTCCACAGATTCCAACGACGAGTGCAAGGATGATGTTGGGGAAACTCATGCGACAGAAGGCGGCGATGTTTCCTGCTGCGACCTTTCCCATGCCAGGAAGGTGCGCTAACACCACATTGTGACTTCCGATGACGCCCGTTGAGTACGAGTTTGGGTCGCCCCGCGCTTTTCCAAAGGACGGACCGTTGTCTTCATCCCAGTGGTGATCAAAAGAGGCAATCACGGCGTCGGCCTCAAGCGTCAGGGCACATATGATGGCGATCTCGAAATCATCGCGACTCTTCGGACGACGGGGCGTAGCTGGAGGCATACTAGGCATTGGCCTGATGAGTTGATTGAGGGAGCTTGTTCATGTTCTGTGCTGACATGAGGGAGCCTGATCAGGCTGGGCTCAGCCGCTCGAGATTCAGCTGACTTCATACAGAGCACTACCAATTGGGAATTCAGATGTCAGCAAGGGCTTTGAAACAAAGCCAGCAATTGGACGAGGTAAATTCAACGCATATCTATTTTTATTTATTTTCTTTTTTTTTTTTTTTTGGATCTCACGGTGGCGCCTAAATGTGCCAAATCACTCTTGACAGGAGTTGAAACGCTTAAGCCTGACTTTGACATAGTGATTGATAAGAGAATAATTTTATATCGATTGTACTACTACAATTATGCTGACCTGGTCAAAAAGGCTTACCACGGTAGAAGCTCTGCGATAACATATTATGGCCAAACTCTCCCTTGAACTCTGAGTGAAATCATGTAATAAAAATCGCTTTCTCTTGCACCTATTAGTTGTCTTATCCTAAAAGCTGCAGGCCATCATTGGAGAGGTTCTTTCAGGCACAGTTGCTGACAAATGATGGGGAGGTCCTCGGACGATATTGACGAACAATTGATGAATTATGGGACTCGGGTTCTTCTGACCGGTTATTGAATGGGAACTGTTCCTGCAAGTGTTGTTCTTGAGCGGGGAGGATGTGCTGATGCGTGGGGGTCATCGGAGCTCATCCGGGCGATCAATCCAGCATAAGTTGAAGATCAATCGCGATGTAATGGCTGAATAAAAGACAGAAGAGAGAAGGCCATTAACAAGATGAGAGTAGCACAAGTAGAAACTCAAAATATCTCCAAGTTGATGTATATTTTCCGTGACTAAACCCGTTCATGTTCTCGTGTCCTCATCAGCCATCACAAACCCCACGTTAGTGGTCATGCTTAACATGAAAATTGACCAGGATGTGCCGCGGCTGAAAAGCTGGGGTTACGTCAATAACAAGGCGAACCTATCATAGCGGATCCAATGTGATATCTTTCTAAAATCTTGTAATCTGTAGGCATTTCTTCGTGTGGAAGGCCATCTCGATAACTTGGATACTTTCAGTGGCTTTAACGGGTCGGGGAATCCGGCCTTGGAGGACAGTGTTTAGTGTGACGGATCAACCGATCTGCACTGAAAGATCAACACAGCCACGAACCTCGGGATCCGAAGGACGATCAAGATATTAGATGCTCTCTAGTCTTCGTCTATATCCCTTTAATTGTTGCCATTTCCCTTGCTGTCGTTCGAAGGTTCTGAAGAGACCTTACGATGCTTACTCTCATCAAATCGATGACTCCAACAAGTGACGCCATAGAATAAGCGGCATCACAGCAACCCCTGTCACAAGAACCGTAGATCACCGAACATGGCACGCGAGCCCCCCGCGCCCACCCAAAGACCAGAGTGGATTAGCACCTGAATTGCACCATCAAACCCCGCGACTTCGCAACCCCCGGGGAGTTTCTTGTCCTGTTTTTTATTCCCTTCTCAATATCAAGCCACTGACGATCTCTGAACCCTTTCGTATAATATAACATAACCATGCCGCCAGCCGAAAACTCAGAGGCTGGTCGTCTCTTGAAATCTCAACCTCGCGACTCTGCCTCCTACACCATGGCTGATAAGGAAGAGGAGCGTAAAGCCTACGGGGCGATTAATAATGATGGGAGGAGGAATAGTCTTGTCGACGCTGCTGATGATGAAGCGATTATTCCCAAGGGGGCTCTTGATCCGGTTTATGAGGCGAAAGCTCGTATTCTGAACCGTGCTGTAAGTTTTGGCCTCATCTTATTTGATCGGGTGGGCGTTAACATTGTCAGATCCAAGATCTCGGTATGGGGCGGTATCAGTGGGAGCTTTTCGTCGTCATAGGCTTTGGTTGGGCGAGCGATAATCTCTGGCCAATCGTCACGTCGCTTATTCTTACACCTGTTGCCAATGAGTTCCGCGTAAGCAATCCGCCATATCTCACGCTGGCGCAGAACATTGGTCTGTTAGCCGGTGCAATGTTTTGGGGTTTTGGTTGCGATGTTTGTAAGTCATCGCCGCCCTGCGCCCTTCGATTTCTGCTTATTAATTTTGTTAGTCGGTCGAAAATGGGCATTCAACATCACTCTCGGTCTTACAGCAATTTGGGGCCTCATTTCAGCCAGCGCCCCCAATTTCGCAGCTATCGGCATTTTCGACGCCTTATGGTCTTTTGGTGTTGGTGGAAATTTACCAGTTGACTCGGCCATTTTTCTCGAGTTTCTACCAGCGTCGCATCAATACCTCCTCACGATTCTCTCGATTGACTGGGCTATTGCGCAAGTCATCGGTACACTCATCGCATGGCCACTTTTGGGCAATTACACATGCGAGCAAGATACGGTCTGTCGACGAAAAGATAATATGGGCTGGCGATATTTTACCATCACGGTTGGTGGACTAACACTTCTCATGTTCCTTGTGCGCTTTGTTCTGTTCAAGATCTACGAGTCACCCAAGTATCTCATGAGTAAGGGTCGCGATGAAGAGGCTGTTAGAGTTGTGCATACTGTTGCCAAGAAGAACGGGAAGACGTCAACGCTCAGTCTCGAGGATTTGAAGGCTTGTGAACCGGAGGGTTATGTTGCGCAGACAGATACCAGCGCCGCGTTAAAGCGATATCTGGAGAAGGTCGACTTGTCGCATATCAAGGCTCTCTTCGTTACAAGAAAACTCGGCCTCAGTACAGGATTGATCATGGCAGTTTGGGCACTCATCGGTCTTGGATATCCCCTCTATAACGCCTTCATTCCGTATATTCAAGCGACTAAGGGTGCCGACTTTGGCGATGGAAGTACATACCTCACATACCGAAACAGTCTTATCATTGCTGTTCTTGGTGTGCCGGGTGCTCTTCTGGGAGGATGGCTTGTCGAATTACCACGACTGGGACGAAAGGGCACGCTGTCACTCAGCACCATACTTACCGGCGTCTTTCTCTACTGCTCCACGACTGCGACGACGAGCGATGCTTTACTCGGCTGGCAATGCGCTTTCAACTTCTTCAGTAATATCATGTACGCGGTTCTGTACTCATTCACGCCAGAGCTGTTCCCTACACCTCATAGAGGAACCGGTAATGCGTTATGTGCGTCTTGTAACAGAATCTTTGGTATCATGGCAGTAAGTTCACCGTCAAAATCTGTCTCAACCCAATACTGACTTTCACAGCCAATCATTGCCATCTTTGCAAACCTGGAAACGTCTGCCCCTGTATACACAAGTGGCGCATTATTCATAGCAGCTGGACTCTTGGTATTAATTATGCCTTTTGAGTCTAGAGGCAAAGCTGCATTATAAGCAGTAATGTGACACCGAATATATAAATGATGGTATGAATGGCAAAAATACGAAGCGAAGCACTCTTTCAGGATTATTGATATAGCGTTTTCGTGCACTAGTTGCACAGATTAATGATAAAAGACTGATATCAGTCATGTTTCACTCTCTACTTCTCCTCATCCCGTTCTTTGACTAGATCTGTCTCAAAAGATAACCCAGATTCTTTTCTCAGTATCCCATACATAGAAGAAGAATCAAGAGGTCTTCCCTCAGCTTCAGAGAACCGCTTCGCCTCCTTCAGATGCTTAATGGCCACTTCAGCAACCTCCAGTCTCGCTCCAGACTGTTCAGCAAGAGTAATTCCATGACCAACGTCCTTAATTGCTAGGTTTAGATCAGACCAAGGCCGGTCGCCTCTCGCTGGCATGTAAGCTCCGGTAGTAAGTCGTTGAGACATGGAAAGTGCCAGAGGACCGTATTGTTGCTGGATCAAAGCTTCGAGGTTTTTGCTGCCTAGGCCAGACTTTTCTGCTAGGACGTGGGCTTCTGCCACGACTTCCATCATACCAGCTGTGATGAAGTTTCTATCTTGTCATTAGCCCTGCTCGGATTTCGGGGGAGAGCACCTACCCTGCTGTTTTCATCTTGCTCGATAGTCTCACATCTTCACCAACTCGAATCACGCCTCTTCCCATGACTCCCTCTAAATATGGATTAATCTTCTCGACGGCGTCGTCAGGTCCAGCAACAATCCATAGCAGCTTTCCCTGCGCCGCAACAGGACTTGCTCCGAAGACAGGTGAGGCGATGAACTGAGCGCCCTTCTCATTCAAACGGGTTTGAGCTTTGGCCGAAGAGTCCGGGTGAACCGTTGAAGTATCCGCGATTACTTTCCCGGCGAGCTGTTCAGGGTCCTCAGTGTCAATGATTATATCAAGGGTTGACTCGAGAGCTGAGTCGTCACTGAGAGACAGGAAGATGGTATCGCAATTTCCCACGAGGTCTTTAGCTGAGGGCGCAGGTTGAGCGCCAAGACTCTTGAGAAAGTCACCGCGAGAGATAGTTCGGTTATAGTAAATCAGGCTGGGGGCGCCGGTTGAGGTTAAGTGTTTCTGGAGATTTGTTGCCATAGGGAGGCCCATCGACCCCAGGCCTGCCAGTCAGTATTCTGATGTAAGGTAGGTGGTGAACGGAAAATGTACCTACCAATCCAACCAATTTGAGGAGACGCCATGTTGAATTTCAATTGAACTTTCAATGCAAAGGTAAAACCCACTGGTAGGGAAGTTAAACTTTCATATCTCAACCACAGTAGTTATATGTCAGCAATAGATTCATGATGACTCAAGCTGGAGTTCGTCGGACCCGAACCCCGCAGCCTCGGACTTGACCCCGAGCCGTTGCAATATCTCTCAATCGCCAACAGTTCCGCCGGGGCCTATCCCTGTAATCTTTTATTTTTCTTTTAAGAAGGTAGTTCCATTTTAAATACCCTTTTTTATTTTAGATGTAATTTCTGCTGCTATTACAATCATGGGAGAGATTGATGTTGATGTCAAACTAGTGCTTTTCCCACCTAGTTAGGCTACCCTATTTTAAGTCAATTTCAGTAAACTCCCTCAACTCATAGGTATTTTGAATTTGCTTTCGTCATAATGTCTACTCGAATTAAGTGAGATCTGAGCTCGAAGCGGTGGCATTAAAACGAACTGGAAAATAAAGAAGTCTCAAGTTGAGGAGGATATATACCTAAATTTTCTCGTTGAGCTCCAACCAATCATAAAGCAATTCCGGGCGAATGGTTTAGTGGTATAATACTCCCTTAGCATGTTCTATCCTCTGGAAGATACACCTCTGGGAGTGGTCCAGGGTTCGATTCCCTGTTCGTCCAACGTCGGTGGTTAGATTCCACTATTATCACTCTTTTTGCATCTTTTGAGAACTTTCCTTATTGTGATATCCTTGCATAATGCTGTGACACCATAAATTTGTGAGCCACATTCAGTGCTTGCTCTGGGTCCAGATGGTGCAACCTTATGCAGCCGCTCATCAAAGCTGGCATGCGATGTATTGGTCTTTTGGACGCCATTGGTAATAGAGAAAATACTCGTGTAGGTTTGACAAGTGAAGTTCCTTTTCGAAGTGCAAAAGTGGATGTCGAATGACGTATCTTGCGAAGTAGCGTTGTACCATGTTTGAACACCTCTGATTCTCGATGCCCATTCTCTGGCTCGAAGATCCAACTAGCCAAAGAATGTTTGGTTGGTCACATCAGCACATCTTAGTCGAGGCCTCTGGTATTTGAGGGTATAACTGTAGTTTTGGTGCTTCGCAGGCATTTGAAGGATCGTGTTATCGTATATAGAAGCTGTGACAGTCCTGTAAGTGCCTTGAGTGACGCCTCCAAATGTGTCGCCAACTCCGGAATCATTGGCCACTTGGCGATGTGAAAGCAAGGCCCAATTTACAAATGGTACGCCCTCATCTTGAGTGCCAACTGACGTCCATATATTCGTAGAAAGCCTCGCTGGGGGAATAATGGCAGACAATGGGATACACCTGTCAAAGTTCAGCATTTTAAAGACCTGAAGATAGAGTGGGCCCAGGGAAGAAAACATATAAGTTGCTAGTGCTTTGCCCCCCAGGTCTTGAAACATGAAATCTGACATAAGCCCGTGGAATCCTTCGGATCCGAGTCTCACCATCAACGGAGCCGTTAATTTACCTCTCACAGACTTGGATGTAGCATAACCTCGAAGGCTTCATCACGGCTATTTGAGCTTCGTTAAACTTTCCGTCGCCTCGAACTTTAACTCGGATATGGCTGCTGTTCTTGCAGCCGCAAGACCTGCCCTGGTGATCGTACCTGGCAACTTCAGCTTACCTCGATTCTGGAGCGCCATCCAGCGGTCAGTTGAAGACAAGGGCTATCCGGTCGAAGTTGTTCCTCTTCAGTCTTCTCGTGAGGAAAGGATTGATCCTGCGCCAGGTTTGGCCGATGACGTAAAGGAGGCTCAGTCAGTTCTGAACAAGCACATTAACCAAGGAAAAGATGTTGTCATGCTTATGCATTCATATGGCGGGATGGTCGGAACTGAAGCGACTCGCGGCTTGAGTCGCAACGAGCGAGAAAAGGCAGGTCTAAAGGGCGGGATAACACGCCTGATCTTTCTGGCTGCGATCTTTGCACCTCCTGGCAAAAGTACTCGGGGGCTATATGAAGCCAACCCAGGCCGTTATCCCCGCCGCGAGGTACGTGAGACTTTGATGTGTGATTGCATTTGAACTAATTGTAACTACGCAGGGCGACTATCTTATATGCGATGAAGAAACAGCCATGTGCTTCTACAGCAATCTCACAAAGGAGCAAGGCCAACAACTAGCTCAGGACGCTTCCAAGATTTCTCAGGCCGTCAGGGTCTTCGGCGATGAGCAGACATACGATGGCTTCCACAAACTAATTCCATCCAGCTATATCCTGACTAAGAAGGATGTGCTTGTTCCCGAACCAGCTCAGAGGCAGTTCATCTCACGACTGGAAGAGAACGGAGGCCGACCTGTCCCTGTTTTTGAGCTTGATACGTCTCACTCGCCTCACCAAACGGATCCCCAGCTGCTAATGAGAACTTTGGATAAGATTCTAGAGCAGGAGCATGGATCAGAGTGAGGAACAGAAAGGTCTGAGAATAGCGTGACTGAAGGTTTTGGTCTAGTCAGATAGTCAGTAACTTTTACATATCAGATGTTAGTCAATGGCTCGACATTCAGGAGCTCTGCAGTTTGACTGTAGTAGAATAAGACAAGTGACATACCATGGCAAGCTGACAGCATTTCAGGAGTTGGCTGAAAGCTCAGCTGCAGTCGTAGCCGGTTTCCAATTCATGTCAGAGATGAACCAACAGCAGTAAACGCAGATAGTTCAGAATCTTCAGCTTTCCGACTTTCCCGATCAACTCAAGGATTTCAATGTATTGCCAGCCACATTTCTCAAGCAGCCTATAAGATCGTTGGGAGCCATGTTGGCCCCTGGCGCAAGGGTCGATCATGTCTCAGCGCCACTCCCTTGCGTCGCTCCTGTTGATCAAGAGTCATCACGCTGTTCAATTCGGAAATCGGTAGTTACCAAGTCTAGATCACGAGGGAGCATGATAGTATTAATAAGAGAACTAAGAGATATTCTTGAGCATCATACATGTACTCGTCTTGTGTTATGTTACTGGTATCTATACTCAACGAATTGGTGAGGCGGAAGGTTGTTCGCAATCTGTGATGGAAGTGCGCTAGAATATCAAAAGTAAGACCATTATAGCAGGTTAACTAATTCCATACTAAAAGAGAATCACTAAATATTGAACTTTCACCCTCGCTATAATTCTGACAGGCTCAATTGATTCGATCCCTGGACCCATCTCAAAGTGAGACATTGAGCTCGTCTAGCCCCTTATCCATTCCTACCAACCCATCTCGCCTCCCTCAAACACGCTGCCATTCAAATCGATACACAAAAATTCCAGCGCGTAAAGATTTCTCTCAATTTAGCGCGTTTCAGCACTTTACTCAGCAGGCATCCAACCACGCCCGTGAACGAGGCCCTGACGATAGGACTCTCCCTGCTTTACTAGGGCTTTTCCGCCACAGCAAGGCGCTGAAAAGCTGAGCAACTGGTATGTATGACTGTCGACAAAGCGTTTTAATGGTTATCGCATTATTTAGTACCGTAATTCTGGACTTCCCAGCCACACGGGTTGACGTGTGAATAATGCAGTATCGATACGAAGATGCGCAGCCTTTTTGTTATAGCGTTCCAGGCAGGATGAGTGGAGTACAACGCCATGTATATCAAGCAGGCTGCTTCTCTCGATTGAAGAGACTCATCATCACAAGCAACCAGACAGAAACAAAGACATCTTTCGTCCATCTCGACAACAAAGTCTTCTGTATTGCTTTCATCACATAATTCGACTCCAAGATGAGAACATCACTGGCTCTCCTGGCTCTGGCAGCCACAGCCTTTGCCATTCCCCAAGCAGTCACAGAAGATATTGCACCCAAAGGTAAAGCCCCGAAGGGTTGCACCACCTCATATGATGGCCAATTTGAAGTCACAATCTTCAAGCCTGGAAACGAAAAGCGGGATGTCACTGAGGTAAGCGAGCTCACACTCTCAAATGTGACGCTCAACTAACAGACAACAGCGATCATGTAATGGTGAAGGCGTTCTCGTCCTGAACCTCAAAGACGGTGTTCTCAAGGACGCTCAAGGTCGAACAGGCTACATCTCGGACAGCTACCAGTTCCAATTCGACAAGCCCGCACAGGCTGGCGCAATCTACACATCCGGTTTCTCAGTCTGCTCCAACGGAACTCTTGCCTTTGGACCCTCCGCAATCTTCTGGCAATGTCAATCCGGCGATTTCTACAACCTCTATGACCGCAACTGGGCTGAGCAATGTGAGCCTGTTGAGTTCGGCGTTATGCCCTGTGGCAAGAGTAAGAATGCAAAGTCCGCCCCTAAGAAGAGAATTGTGGGAAGCAGCGTTGTCGCGACGACTGTTGTAACTGTTGTTTCTGATGGCACGACGAGGGAGGTTCCTACAACTATCGCTGTTCCCATGTGCCAGATTGGCGATGGACAGGTTCAGGTTCGCACGACGCCATGCGATGATATGGAGATCCCTATCATTACTGCTCCTCCTGTCAGTCAAGTCTCGGATGGCAAGCTTCAGGTTCCTACTACAGCTCCACCTGCGCCTCCCGCAGTTCAGAAACCTGCCAAGCCTGCGGATGACACACCTGCTGAGGGTACTGGCGGCGATGCCGGGGATAAGCCCAAGCCTGCTGGTGACTCGAAGCCTGGCGCTTCTCCTTCTGGAAACGATGCTCCTGATAACACGGGAGCCGCACAGGCTGAGAAGCCAGCTGGAGATGAGCCTTCTGCCACTGGTGCCCGACGTGCTGGCAAGTCGAAAGCCACTGAAACCGACGATGAAGTGCTGGCCACTGACTCTGGTACCCCCTCAGACACCGAGACCGAGGCGACTGGCTCATCTCGAAGCACACGTGCCGTCAAGCCCTTCAAGCCTCAGACGACGGAGAGTAATGACTCTGAGGAGACTGGAAGCAGCTCCAGTTCCGGCTCAGATGACGCCGCGTCTACGGGTGCGGCTCAGTCTGATGCTTTCAAGATTGCCGCGAGCTTGGGTATGGTGCTTGTATCGGGTCTGTTTGGATCTCTGTTGATTCTGTAAATGATGATGGGGCTGGGATTATTGATTGAGGTTATGATTGTATATGTTTTCTCGCATAAATGTGGTGTTCTGGTTTTCTCATGTCGGAGGTATTGGGTGAGTAATATTTAGATATCTCTTTACGAACAGTCAATGGCACAATAGACATGGAATCACAAAGCTAAACGTACTCAACGCTGACGTTCAATTGCCTCTACTTGTCAGTGCAAGCAAAGATCAGTGAAGATGATTCCTCATCATTACTCCACTGTAAAGGATGTGGGTGGGCCTGTTTTAGCACCACCGTTAGTGTCAAATCATCGGCATTCACAGCGCTCTCAAGCTTGCGAGGGGTCTTTCACAAACTTCTTGCACTCACAATCCTTTGTAACTCACGAAATTCACACAAAGGTTTGTGTGCAAGAAATAATGGGCGACTCATTCATAGGCAATCTCACAGAGAGTGTCAATCAACTGACGCCGACATCGATCGCCATCTCAGTCGCGGTCTTGCTGGGCAGTCTCATCACGATCTGGCTTCAAAATGGCCCATCAACACCCAAAGAGCTTCGCAATCTTCGACGAGAAGGCGTGTCATCAAGCAACATGAGCGACCAAACCGATTCCAAATACGACTTTCCTGAGAGCACTGAAAATGATGGCCCAATTCGTATCAAAGCAATCTTTGTGCATCCCATCAAATCTTGCGCCCCAGTCGAATTGAACCGAGCGCAACTCATCAAGAGTGGCTTGGTCTGGGATCGATGTTTCGCTCTGGCGACAGAAGTCAATCGTGCGGAATCAGAAGGGGGCCCGATATGGCGATTTATCAGTCAGCGGACTAAACCGCTCATGTCACAGATCAAGACCGAGTTATGGCTCAGACCCGAAGGTAGCGATGCGAGCTCTCCTTTCGACTCCGTGGGATGTCTCGTCTTCAAGTTCCCAGATCCAGATCCTCCGACTCTGTTGGAACAGCTAAAATCCATGCTGTTCTCTCATCCGAGGGAAGTCTCTGCGTTCGTGTCGCTCTCTCCAGATGAAAATTATCTCAATAAGCATGGGATCGCCATGAAGACATTTGCCATTCATTCAAGAGAAGCAAAAGGCTTGGATATGGGAAACGCACCAACAGTTGCCGCCACACTCCCCAAACTCAAGCGCTTCCTCAACATCCCCGAGCATCAAAAGCTCACTCTTTTGCGCTGCACACAAAACACTCTCGTGCCAACAGAGAAGAACCTAGCGCCCTTGGAGCACATCGGCAAACCGGCTGTTCACGGTTACACAGACCAACAACCCGTCAACGTGAACAATCTCGCCTCCGTCCACGCCGTTTCAGCTCTTCTCCCCAAAGAAAACCAGCCTCTCAACGCGCTTCGCTTTCGCGCAAATATTTGGATCACAGGTGCTCCAGCGTTTGTCGAAGAAACATGGAAACGATATCGCGTTGTGCCAAAGCAACAACATGCAGCCTCCCCTTCACTTTCTGTCGTTTGCCGGACATCGCGCTGCACGTTGCCGAACGTGAATCCACTTACTGGTAAATTTGATACAGATAAACCGGACAGTGGAAAAACGAGAGGAAACGCACAGCCTAGCTCGACGCTTGTTAAGCATCGAACGGTTGAGGATGGAAACCCGAGGGCTCTGGGGTACCTTGGCATGCACTGTGTCCCAGAAAATGCAGGCTTGCAGCAGGCTGCGGACAGTGTTGAAAATCTGTATGTTCAAGTCGGTGATGAGATTGAAGTTCTTGAGCGCGGAGTTCATTTATACGGATCGACTGCCAACGACTACTAGCCTCAGGTCTCTCCGCATGCAATTATCACCAGCTCGGAAATCTCCGAACAAGAAACCCTGAATAGAAACTCTCCGCTACAAGGTCAGCATCTCTACTATCGATATCCTTGTCTAGTGCAGACGATCAATCTTACAAAAAGCCACCTTCGATGCCAAGCCAACGCCTGTGTTACCATGTAAGCGGTAAAGACGTGTTGATAGGCTATCTCGCTCTCGGTGATTGGACAACGGGTGTTATGCGGGGATGTATGGCGTTTTGTTTGAGTCTGGTTGTTGGGTCATGGTCGAATTCGCACGCTATGGACCATTATTATTAAAAGCTTGAAGAGGGTTTATTTAATGTGACCAAATTCATAATTGAATAACTGATCCATGAGACGTAGCTGTCAGAAGTACTGCAAGGAATTTTACTTGTTGGAAGTTCCTACTAAGACCTGCAGGACAGCTCCTCAGATATATTACCACAGTGTGCATCTCTGGTTTCAACATACCTGTCTTGCCTGTGGCTTGCCATAGTCTCCTCACATTTAGCTTTTTGTTTGCCCTCCTGCATTTTTCCCCTTTTCTTTCCCTCTTGTTTCCAAAACCTTTGTCTCTTTCATTCTAAGCCCTACAGTCATCCTAATCATGAGTGAACCGGAGCCAACAGCGTTATGGCTTCCTGACGAGGTCCTCTTCAATATCTTGTCCACGCTACAGGACAGTGACGACCCTGATGCAATCTCCACCAAAGAAGCAAACATAACCCTCTTCAACGCGTGCTTGGCATCAAGGCGACTCGAAAGCCTTGCTCAAAGAGTCCTGTATCGCTGCATCGATGCACGGTCATCAAAGTGTCTTTTAACACTTGGCCAAAATCCTCATCTGTGTCGTCTGGTTCGAGAGCTGTATTGCCCTTACGATGAAGAAGTAGTGAATGCCTTGCTACACCCACATTTTCGAAATTATATATGGCTCCCATCCTCATGGAGTGCCAGTTTTCCGAACTGGCTCGAAAGTGAACATGGCCGGCAGGAATACTACGGCCAAGCAACAGCCTTCTGGGTGCAGAGGCTGCCCAACCTGAACAGGCTCACTATCAGCCTGAGCTACGACATGAAAGCCTTGACGGAAATGGTACAAAAGAGTTTGAACGGGCAGCCAAGGCGATTCCCGCGGTTGACGAGAATCGACTTCAAGCTTTGTCCAAGCGGTATACCACCGTGCATCCAGCCGAGCTTGATTCTATTTCAGCTGCCCTTTCTCAAAACAGTGACCATCCATGACATGCCCTTTTTTGCTAAAAGCAGCAGCGAGGACTTGGACATGCCAAAGAATGCCTGCAAACGACTCGAAAGGCTTGACGCCGACTTTGCATGGATCACACCCGGCAGCTTGCGAAATCTGCTGTCAGTCTGCGACAGTCTCCGCTTCCTGGACATCAAGGTCAGAACAATGCTATCAACAACGTGTGATCCCTTCAACTACCGTCTTGGTGACTGGATTCAACACTGCCACGCCTTGGAGAGTCTTGACCTTCAAATCAAGGCATCCAGGCGGTGGACGGACGGTTTGACTGGTGGAAGGGAGGTTCAGGAGCAGACATGGGCGGCAAACAACATTGGATCACTCCAGAACCTGACCCGTCTCAAGAGATTCTCCTTGAGCGTGGAGCTTCGTCACTTGACGGTGCCAGGACCCTCCGTTCCCCCTCCCAGTCCGTCGAAGCTTGACTTTGAACTCATGCTTCCAACCTCGATTGAGCAATTTGAGATCAGGAAGATCGGTATTCCGGACTACAAGGCTTTTGTCAGGAACATACGCAAACTTCTCCAGTCAAAGCGGCTTACGAATTTGTTTCAAGTATCTGTGGCAGCTCATTTGAAGCCACATCATGTTACACATCCGTGCTGGGAGGTACAGTTGCATGGGCCTGGCCAGTTTGACAAAGTCCTTCAGTTGGTGCACAAGGATCGTAAGGGGACGATCCAATCTTCGCGCTATGATCAGGAGGCATGAGTCTTGAGAAGAACTGCATACGGATTTTGTCCGAGGTAGCCATCGTGACAGACTCTTAGTTTGGTTGATGTTGGTGAGATTTTCAAGGAAGCTTTGCTTCTTAAATTCGGTGACTGGGAGGATGGTTTACGTTCATGGCCGAGTAGCTGCGATAATCTTTTGGAATGGGCACCATACTTCAAAATGCTCGAAGGTCATGATTTCTTCTGCGCACCATCCTCATTTGTCTCATTGTTCACATCGAAGTGCCAGCCCCGTGACTAGATACATGATGATTGATCTTGATTATGAATAACGTCCATCATTGTGGTTAATCTGGGACAAAGGCACTTCTCCACCCATTAATCGTTCAAAGCCTTAGTAAAAGCCGGGCAAATTTGCCCTAATATCCAAAGTCTTCAGTCAGAGTCATGGCCCTGCTCGTCAGCCTATCTCGCCTGGCTCTGAATCCACTGCATGGCCTTATCATCCGGGTTCTGCCTCGAAGGTAATTCGGGATTGCCCGCTGCGCCGCTGAAAGCCGCGAACATGATGCACGCCCACTGAATGTCTATGGCCTCCTTGAAGCGTTTCGTTTCGTCTGTTTGCATGTTGATGTGGATAAGGTATCCTGACGGCAGCGGCTTACCCGACCTGGTGAGGTGTCGTAATGCTCCTTCACAAGAAACCGGCAGTGGATTACCTCGATCATGGAACAAATTGAGCTCGTCGATTAACTGCCGCCGGTCACTCCCATGACCTGTGCCGCTGATGTCGATTTCTTGACCGAGACGCTTCTTGGTTCGAGGCATCCATCGGAACTGCAACGTCACTTTTGATTCATTCTCGTTGGAGGACTCCGTGAATATATACTTGAATCCGCAGTAACCCCTTGCCCATAGCTTATGCAAATCAGGATGGAGGCAAATCATGTTCCATACTTTATCGGTGCCTCTCAGTTCATGCGGGTTGTAGACATAGCAGTTCCCTCCTAGAAGATTGACACTGAGCAAGCCAGGACCGCGAAACTTGATATCACCAGTCGTGTTGCCATGCTCCTTGTTGTCCCACCATGTGTACGGAATGATGTGGCTAACCATGGGGTCTACTGTACCCAGCACAACACAAGAATTGCCATCACGTTCCAAGCATTTAGCCTCTTCAACCAAGTCACGGACATGGTCATTGAGCTTGAGATTAGTCCCAAACATGGGCATGTCCCAGTTCCAAGGAAATAGCTCTCGAGCTGTTTCGCGTATTCCCGCCTTTCCTCGAGTTCGTCCAAGGACAAAAGATGGTTAGGAGCGCTAAAACAGCCAGCGCCATAGATGACGCCTCCTTGCCCTGATATAGGGCTCGCCATGATTAAGAGAAGTGGTAAGTGCTGTAGGCGAGAGGAGAAGAATCAGAGATAACTTAAAACATAACAGAATGGCTGATAAAAGCTTTACAGCTATGTAATCTGAAATGGAGAAATAGATTGTGGCTTGCGGCCCTCAACTCCATCTTTGAAAGCTTTTTTTACAAAACCTTACATGTTCAAAGAGTATAGAAAAGGCGCTAAATGCGTCAAATTGCCTTTTGAATAAACCTTAGTATTGAAGCTCTTAACTGAAGTTACCACCAGTCGGGGCTTGAAGTTTCTTCTACCTCATAACCTTGAGTTAATCACTTTAATCTCTTGAGATTCATCACATCTCTAGGATAGCAGTCAGGTGAACTTGTAAGTGTTATAGGTGTAGATAACAGTGCAACTAATGGGTAGCTAATAGTGGTTTTGATCATGATTTGGTCCATCAACTTTATGTATGTAATTCATAGTAAAACAATTACAACATACCCCTTGTTCTAAAATAAACAATCAAATAGAACAAAGAGAGTTACTCAACGCGCACTGACTTTATGGCAGTGAGCAAGGTATCTCGTAGGTCTGACTCCGTGTGCACCAAATTGGCCCCAAACCTTTTGCAAACCGCCTCAACATTCCCTTTCTTTCGATATCCATCCAGGGCACAGACTATGGCCCTTTCTGGTTTCGTCTTGACAGCCAGCCCTAGCTCCATAAGACTGATTGGGGCCTCAGTTGAAGGGTGGAAAAAGAAAACAATGATGTCTGCAGCCTCTTGCATATCAAGCTCCCACCAAACCTGCTCCTCCCACCGCTTGTCTGAGAAGTCCTCCTTCCATGTACTATCCCAATCTGGTCGGTTTGGGTTGAGAATCGTCACGTGTTGATTCATCAAGGCTTTTGTCAGAGTTTCTCGCCAGTCAGGCTCGCCGGTGCTTGTTGTTATTCCTGCGAGGAAGATGGATGTGTTTTTGTCGTCTGAGTCAGGCCTGCGAGGAGCCATAACAATCTTAGCGTGTTGCTCCATGATGGAGGCTTGGGCACGCAACTCAGTACGTTGCAAGTGAAATGTTGAAGTTGCAGAATCCATGGAATGCTGACTTTCCCCGCCTTTGGTGAGTATCAACAGCCAGAGGTGGCCAATGATTGGCCACTCAACTCTACGGTCGTCCACAGTCTACTTTGGAAATATCACAATTGTTTTGAACACTTCAGACGAACAGACGAAGAATTGGGGGTCGTGTTTGAATTGGTAGATTGATTTATCTTGAGTTGTTCTATCAACCAACTTTCGCATTCGGCTTTGAGTGATTTGATTGGTGTCCTTATGTCTTCACGCAGCGACATAGCTTGCTAATAGCAAATGCTTGTTAGATCTGGTGAGGGCTCTCGCACAATCTCGTCACATATCTTTCGTGGGACTTTTTTCCAGATAACTATATAAGGGGCAGCTTATGCCTCCTATTCCAACTCACTGATTCACCCTACCTCAGTCATCAGATGATTCTAAATTCATCATAATCTTACCTAAGTTGAAGCGTTCAGGCTCTATAGAGAGTCGCAGTTCTGTGATTTGTCATGCCTAACTTAGTCTGGGCAAAAGAGGACCATATTTTCCTATTTTTGTCCTGCATGCTTCTTGGTAGAGCGATGTTGGTACATGGCCCCCTTCGTGCAATATTCCTCAATCATGGAAAGAAATTATTGGGTATAGGCTCCAATATTCTCATCTGGGTGTCAGATCCTTTGTTATTTTTTAATACTTCTTCTCTTTGTTCTTACAGTCCTGAGTCATTGGGGCGTTGATCCGTGTAAACGACATGAGCCAATTTCAGCTTGACTCTATTCAAGTGCATGTTCAGTGATTGAATAATGGGGCATCAGCGATAGGAGTATCACCACTTGTTCTCTGGTGTGAACAATAGAACACCAATTCTATTGACTTGCGCATTTAAATTACAATGGCCTCTTTGTTTCCTCGGGGCATTACTTATTCCCATTCTCACTTTTCCACATTCAGCTCACCAAACTTGAATACATCAACCCGTAACAATATACCAATATCCATACGCCTACAAATCTTCAAGCATGACTGACAATAGCGAAAAGACTTCTGTCCAGCTTTGGCCTTGGCAGAAGCGAGCTCTCGAGAATGGACGTACGCCACTGCCTGAAGGTCCAGGAGAAAGGCCCTGGCTAAACCTTTCACCAGATACCGAAATATCCGCCACTCCTTTAACGGCCTTAATAAATGCAAGTACCCCTAAACCACGAGACTGTGGCGAGTATCACCAAATCCATGTCAAAACTGAACATCAGCTAACATCGCTAACAGGTTGTCACACCGCACTCCCGCTGGTGGTCAGAAAGTGACATGAGACGTCTCATTCATCTGAGAAACAGCGGGGAGTCCTGGGCCACTATCAGCGTAAGTATTTGACTTAAAGTATCTAGAAAGTAACTAATTTCATTTATAGGCAGAATTCCCAGGCCGGACTCTTCAGGGAGTCAAGCAGACATACCGCAAGCGTCGTTTCGCTACTGAGCGTCAAATGGAGAAAGAGGCGTTCGCAGCGACTTCTGCTAAGCCTTCTCTTATTGACGACGACGATGAGAAGAGCAATTAGTGATTTAAAGATTACAATCTAGGAGTAATGGGGATAACCCTTGCCATGGCCCTCATATCTCCTTTCACAATTACTATATCTTACCCAAATACTACAAAATCCTATAAAGTCACTCTCTTATCTGTACTCCGCTGCCACCTACATTGTCCTTTTATCATTGAATTTGCATAGTTACAAAGGTTCTTATATACACATCGATAAGCGTTGTTGTTATTTTCTCTCCCGAGTCAGACTACTTGACGATGGGCTCTGGGATGGCCATGACCAACACGGTTATACTATAAAATCAGGTTCTGAGGACTGATAACTTTACAAAAGACGATAGAACTCTCCCAGGTAGTAAGATATCTTCCTGTTCGTCCACCAGAAAGTATTTCGATATTTTATTTCACAACGTTAACACTGACGTCAAATCTCACTATTAGCTATTTTACTCTTACGTCACAATAATAAAAACAATGACTGAACATATATACAATCAAACCATTATATTAGAAAATTCTCGGAGGCTCAAATATATTATCATTGCTCTGATACGGCAGTGTAATGACACTGCCGGACAATGCCAGCAGCTGCACAGCTTGCTGCCATTGGCAACATCAGTACTTCACTCTTGTTCCCCGTACCTCTCCCTCTTCTTCTCGGATTATGCCTCACAGCTCTCTTCATTTATATCCACAAAAAACAAAAGACCCAGAGATTAGAAAGACTACAAAAGCATAGTCCGGATGAAGCTCTGGCAGGAAAAGGCACTCAAGCGCGGGCGAACGCCTTTGCCAGAAGGCCCTGGCTAGAGACCATGGCTCACCCTGGAAAACTTCTGAGCATCCTTCTGCGAATCTCGAGGTGTCAGGCGCTCCCCAAGACCCCAATCAGGCCGAAGTTCCTGTATCAACCCCAGCTCAAACCGAAGCAAACGTAAGTCCCAGCACCACAGCTTACCAAACCAAGTATCACGGGAGTAGAGACTTGACATACCGTTTCTGGGAGGAGTCTGAATTACGTCGCTTGATAGAAATGAGATCTGGTGGGGCAAAATGGAGAGTCATTGCGGTCAGATTCATTTCTGATCTCCCATAGATGATTCATTCCTAAGTACTAACAATTCTACAGCAAGCCTTTCCTGACCGCACTTTTGAGGCGCTCAAACAGAGCTACCACAAGCGTCGACACGCAGTGGAACAAAAGATTGAGGAAGAGAAAGCCAGTGACAAAGCAGCAAAGAAGGGTTAGATCAAGTCTGCCGTCCGATAGATGCAGAGCTATAACAGCCACAACGATGGCAACAATATAACCAAACTCTTCCCGAAAATGATTAGGACAGTAATCCTTGTTCACCACACTATATCAATCGCAGCGACACTTTGAATACTTCCTAGCTATATATATATATATGTATTGTCCTGGTCTAATAAGACAGTTACACACGCTTTGAAAACACCCAGATTTCCGGCCAGGATATCGCGGTACTCTATGACCAGATTCGATACCTCAAGCTCACGATTGCTAAAACATGGATTCGTCTAAGGTGATTCGTTTATAGTATAATCTTTCGCCTCGACCCAGTGCACGACACCTTCAAGGCGCTGGGTATGGTAACTGGCTTCACCAAGTGGCATACGATTTGCCAGAACCATATTTGCTCCAGGCTGTGCTTGTTGCCCGAACTATAAGGGAAGAAACATGAGATCTAATCGCTTTACTTAGGCTTTGACCACATATGCCTCGCTAAAACGTCATAAGGTTTACCAGAAATGAAAAGCTTGGCTCACCTCAACAAAGCAACATAAAGTGCAACTCACATTTTTCACGAACAAACGCACGTTTAGCGAGAGAATTCGATCAAGTCTTGAAAACAGGATCAAGGGGGTCTAATCCAAACAGCCGATAAAAGACATAAGTTCGTCTCAAGCTACAATCAAACCTAATCTACGGCGATTTGTTAGGTAGCTTAACGAGATACACACGTTTCACTCTGACAAAGGTCTCTCTATGCTTTTCCACCATCAAACGGAGTCGTTTAACTGTGACTCAAAACTTCCTGGCAATGAATATAAATAACTGTATTTCTCCTATTAAACGTTCAATCACTTTCAACCCACATCAACTCTCCCAATGTCTGGCCGTATCAAACCGCGGCAACGAAAGGCTCTTGAACGGGGCCGAACTCCCCTTCCAGACGCGCCGGGCTATCGTCCATGGCTGAGGAAGGATACTGATCTCGACCCATCGGAGGCTGATAAGTCTAACAAGGGGTCCAGCAGTGGGTCTCAAACGGGATCAGACGTGAGCTCTAAGGTCGAGGTCGGTGGTTCCCTCAAATCCTCTTATCAAAAGCTCATCTAATTATAACAGAGAAATCCCAAGAAAGACGCTTAGTCACACAGACAAGTTCATTGCAAGTATCAATCGGTGGTTGAAGTTCGCAAATTGAAAGACCCGATTGAAGACAGTGTTGTTCGGGATAGGGGACAATATTCAATTCCGATACAATAGGCTACAATTCAACACAATCCCCTGCCTTATATAACCAATCATTCACTTCTCTTTGGAACAATAGTCTTCGGCTTGCTATGGTATGGAAAGATGCAGTTGCACTGGTATATGGTCATCCTGACAGTACCTTGTTACCGGCTTTCAATAGAACAATCAAGCTGCCTCATTCACTGTCCTCTGTCAGTGCCCACAGCATTCACTTGTGAATTCGCCAAGAACCTCCAGTAAATATAATTATTTAATTTCTTAGTATATCAGCTTCTTCAACTGCCAGATCTTCACCTGTTCTTCTACAAGAACACCAACATCACTGTCCTGATCGTTTCCTTATATTAATCATGTCTGGGATCAACAACGAAACTCCTCCTAATGCTCTCAAACCCTGGCAATCACGGGCCTTGGCGAAAGGCAGAACACCCTTGCCAGAAAGCCCTAATTGTCGACCATGGCTGGAAACCAGCTCGACGCAAGATGCGTCTGGACCTGGACAGCAAGCTGCGGTAACTACAGGATCATCCTTTGCTTCACTTCCCTCAACTACCGGGGAAGCCCTCTCCATGTTGGAGGCTGAGACGGTAAGTCCCCAGACGCCTATGACTGACTATACATCCAGCGCTGACATGATGGTCCTGTGCAGAACAGCAACCAGGGCTACAAGTTCTGGAACCAAGACGAAGTGAAGCGCCTTATCGAGCTGAAGAGGGAGGGAAAGTCATGGAGAGATATCAGCGTAAGTTATCATTTAGATTTAGCCACCCGTCCCATCAAAATACTGACATGCTATTTCTCAGGACCACTTTCCTGGACGATCTATCGAAGCGCTCAAGCAGACATATCACAAGCGAAGATCAACTGCTGAAGAACAGATGCGCCCAGTCACCAAGGGAAAGGAATATCAGCCGGTGGGATAAAGAAGGGTGTTTGTTTCAGATAGCATGACACGAATTCACTCTCATAACGAATTCCCTGTTTGCTTTCAAACAATGTATCATGTTTAACTCTTGCTTGTCTGGTTCTTTCTTTCTTATGAACTTTTGCTTTGATCTTTATCCATCAAAGGTTTGGAACGCATGCGTTCCTGTCATTTCAACTACTCCATGATTAAGCATTCACAAAAAATCTTGTGCCACACTTTTCGTCTTTCACATCACCCGCCTTTCATCCCGTTTACCAGTCACACTAACAATGACGGTAGATGATGTTTCACCACCAGTAGACTACCCTATGCCAATATGTTGGTGAGATAAGATACATAACTGCCACCAATAAGCATAGAATTCGTCTTATCAGTGATACTAGGTTCAGAATTCAAACTATGAACGTCGTCATGGGCTCAATAAACATTATGATAACCTTAAGTTAAAGCAAGCCATCTATGGTTCAAACTTAGAGCACCAAAGCCGGAGCAACAATTAACCGCATGTGCCTTCCGCCGGCTCCACTTATCACCCGCCGAACCTCCCCCACCTTGCGATGACCCTCTGAATTCCGCGGGGTATCGGTGTTTCGCGAACTTCATCATCCCTCTTGAACTCTCCAGGCCCCCCTCTCCCTTTTGGACAACTCCTCGGCCTAGCTTCTGCGTGGCCAATTGCATTATTTTGAATATCATTTCTTGTCCTGTTTCAACTTGTCTACAAGCAGCCACAACTGCCCGCCATGGATGACCAATTTGGAGGACGTACTGACGATGATCTCTTCTACGACGACTTCGAACCGGTCGAGAGCGAGACCGTCGTCACTACTGAAGCCGCACCGGAACCCCAGCCTGAACCTGTAGCACCGGTTCAGGAACCCCCCGCTCCTCAAGAGAAACCAGCGCCAGCGTCAGCGCCAGCTCCCGCACCCTCAGCCCCTGCCTCAAAACCCGCTGGCCTCTCCTCGTCACGATATGCCGATAAACCAGCTCCTCCCAAGCCCGCAAAACAAGCTCCCCAACCGACATCCAACGCACCTCCTAACGCTCCAACTGCTCCTCGCGAGAAGAACACCCATGGTTCGCAAAACACCGCCGCCAATTCTGCAGCTCGTCTTCAATCTGGCGCAAACCCACGACAGAAGCTCACGGACGAAGAACTCGCTGCCAAGATGGAGAAGATGAAGCTCCTTAACGCAGAGAAGGCGCGCAAGTTTGAGAAAGCCGAAAAGGATGAGAAGGATCATGCTGCTGCGTATGCTCGCGGCATGGAGGAGGCTAAGAAGCGTCGCGCCGAGGAAGCTGAGCGACGTAAACGTGGCGAAGAGGACAAGCGCAGACTTGATGATGAGCGCGCTAAGAACAGAGAGCGAAAACTCAAGGCCATGGGTATGAAGGAGGGTGGATGGGATGAGGGCAAGGATACTCTTGAAGAGGAGGAAAACCGACGTTTCCGCGGCGCAAATGGTGGTATTCGAGGATCAAGAAGCTCCGGTCTTGGTGGAAGTCGATACGCTTCAAAGGATAACGAGGAACATGACGTGGATCGCTTCTTGGACGAGCGACATCGTGGTGGAAGGGGTAGAGGTCGTGGTCGGGGAGGACGAGGAGGCCGAGGCGGACGCGGTGGCCATGAAGGCGCACCACCAGCACCAGTCAAACAAGCCGTCCCAGCAGCCGAAGACTTCCCAGCTCTACCCGGTGAGGTCAAGAAGAGCGCACCGGCACCAGCGAACGATAAGCCGGCTTTTGCGGCTGCAGCAGCTGGACCTCCACCACCACTGCCACCACCCACTGGTGGAAAGTGGGATGAAGAGATGGATGAGTATGATGAGCTGAACAAGAAGTCATGAACAAATTGAAAGAGATGGAAGACTAGGGATAGCTTGACAGCGGAGTTGGAAAAATACCATAGGTAGCATTGTTAGACAGCATCGAAAGCCGAAGCGAGATTGAAAGACTTCTCCTCATTTCTATTTGCCTTTCGGCGCTGAGCTGCTTTTCTAGAAAGGGTATTATCCTGCTCTCCGCCAACTCTTTCATTCTTATTTCCGTCCATTTTATACACAGCGCCAAACGCCTGAACATCCCAATAAATAATTACACATTGATTACCATCCTCCACGGTATCCCCTTCCGCCGCGGCCGCTCCTATATCCTGAACCTCGAGGTCCTCGGGGTCCACCAGGTCCATCATCATCCATAGGCGCCCTCGATCGGCCCTTCATCTCCTTAGGGAAAGCATCGTACGTCTTCCTCATCTGTGCATATCCCAGATGCATCTTTCCGTAGAAGTGATCGGCCAGGCGTCTGTCATTGTCGAGTCGACTGAGGTAGGCACCACAAACATCGCAGACTTGTAGCTTCTGGTGGCCTGAGGGACCAGATGTGTCGGAGAGGGCTTTGAGTTCCTTTTCGCGGTCGGATTTGGATTGTGAGGCTTGACGGACGCGGAAGAGCTCGTCTTGAGCGCGCGAGACTTCGCCCATTGAGCCTAGGATTTCGACTTCCAGAAGGCCGTTGTTGATGGAAGCTGTGAGGTCGGAAATAGATTTGAGCTAGATAGGTTAGTATCTCGCATTGCATAAACAGGGTTAGGGACGTACCAGAACATTGGTCTGACGAATCTCATCAGGTGTCTTCTCCAATCGTCTCTGTGCAGCATCGATTCGGCGATTACAGTCATCGATATACTTTTGCAGATCGCGCATATAGTCGTACTCAAATCCGTATTTCTGCTTCTCCCGATCCGATAGACCATCGTACTCCGCTTTCAACCCTTCATTGTGCACCTTCGGACACGGTCCAATATCCTGCTTTGTGTTTGTGAAGAGATCGTGTGGACAGGTGCCTGCGAGATATGATCGACAGACTTTAGGGTCGGTGAGCGATAGTTGAGCGGCGCGCGATGTTGAAGATGCGCCCATAAGCTGCTCGAGCAGCTTTCTCTGTTCAGCGGCCATTGCGAATACGTCGTTTGAAGATGCTGAAAGTTGGCGGGGCCTCAAGATTCAAGATGCGACGGCATGTGGAGGAACGCGCCGGGAAGCTAACTTTCTGCCAAATCCCACCGCTTACCTCATCGAATCCTCCACGTCGCAACAGCTCTCCAAGCTACGACACCAAATCGATCTCCCAAGGGCAAAGGTGCCATGTGAAGTCTTGATCGACTTCCACACTCTTTCGCCTTTTTCTTTCAAGATGCGCCGCTTTCTGGCCTATCTCTTACTGGCCATAGCAAATGGCTTCGCACTCACTTCTGCAGCCGCATCCGGTTATCACGAGCAATTGACGCTTCGACCTTTACCCCTGTCCCAGCTCCTAGCGAGCTTCAACTTCCGAGCCAATACATCGATTGCGGATTTTGAAGCCCATAACTTTCGACTGTTCCCTCGATCCTTGGCGCAGATTCTTCAGTATGCTGGGACACGAGAGTTACATTTACGATTTACGCTAGGACGATGGGATGCTCAGTCGTGGGGTGCTAGACCGTGGGACGGAACACGCGAGGGAGGCACTGGTGTTGAACTCTGGGCGTGGTTGGACGCTGAGACTGATGAAGAGGCGGATGAGAAGTGGTTAACATTGACCAACGCCCTTTCGGGATTGTTCTGCGCCAGTTTGAACTTTATCGATGAGACGAGAACGATTCGACCTGTTATGTCTTTCCAGCCCGACGGCGACCACTCGAACTCGTCGCTTGCGAACATGAGACTTCTTCATGGTGTTTTGCCGCATGAGGTTGTCTGTACAGAGAATCTGACACCTTTCTTGAAGCTGTTGCCGTGCAAGGGCAAGGCTGGTATTGCTACGCTTCTGGATGGTCACAAGTTGTTCGATGCATCGTATCAGAGCATGGCAATTGATGTTCGACCCAAGTGCAATGCAGATGGAGAATGCTTTTTGGAGATGGAAGAGACTGTGGATATGGTTCTTGATGTCAATCGATCCAAGAGGCCTCAAAGTATGTCCTTTGATGCTGTTGAATGACCTTTCTAACAATTTTAGACAACCCGATTCCGCGACCCCCTCCTGCTCACGAGCTGCTCTGCGATACCTCCAAACCCTACCACTCTGACCACGCATGCTACCCCGCCGACAGTCTTGACGGTCAAGATTGGACTCTATCTCAAGTCTTCGGTCGCCCCATGAAGGGTACATGTCCTCTCACCGACCCCAATGTTCCTCCAGTCTGTGTTCAGATCCCCCAGTCCCGCGACATCTACACCACCGAAGGCGCCCGCGAGATCCGATCCCAAGACGGAAACTCTCGCTGCTACAGTCTCGATACGAACGCCGAACTCACTCTCATGCTCGTCAAGCCCGAGTCACAAGACGAGGACAAGATCCTTAATAAGCCCGAGACACCCCTTCTCTACGCTGATCGCAGCTTCAACGGCCACGGCCAGGAACACGGTGGTGTACAGGCCATCTTGAGCAACCCTAGTGACACCGATGTTGAGTTCGTCTACATGGAGTCACTGCCATGGTTCATGCGTATCTATCTTCACACCCTCTCGGCCCGTATTGCCGATTCGCCTTGGTCGAACTCGAGCGACCTGATCAAGGAGATCTACTACCGTCCCGCACTCGACCGCGCAAGGGGTACACAGCTTGAACTCCTCATGCGCATTCCGCCGCACTGCACCGTTTTCCTGACATACGATTTCGAAAAGTCCATTTTGCGATACACCGAATATCCTCCTGACGCTAATAGAGGTTTCGACGTCGCCGCCGCTGTCATCACAACATTAGAGCCCAAGGTTCTCAACATCCGCACTACGACACTGCTGCTGTACCTACCCACGCCTGATTTTAGCATGCCCTATAACGTCATTATCTTTACATCAACGGCGATCGCACTGGCATTTGGAGGATTGTACAATATTTTGGTCAGGAGATTTGTGGGTGCCGATGAGGCGCAGAGTACGGCTTTGAAGGCGAAGCTGTTGGGACTTGTTAATAGAATGAAGGGCAAGGCTGGGAAGCAATAGATATGATGTATGAGTTATTTTCTTGGTTACAATACAAGATCTTCCTGTTACCTCTGCAGTCGTCTTCAGCTGGCATGGTCCTGCGATCCGAGTACATGGCCTCGGGGAAGAGATCACGAATGATGGTCAACGCGATCAAGTGTGTCCCCGGTCTTACCGTCTTTGTCACGTCGACCCTGCAGTGTGCTTGTTGAAGCATCATCGGGCCGCGTCATTAGATCTGGGGAACGTGGACACGAACTTATCGCATCTCTGTTGAGGTTCCAGATGACGAGTTGAGGTGTACATGTGTTCAGGGTCCTCGAGGCACTCAAGGGCTGCCCGAATTGTAGTTGGCGTCTTCAAGGACGACGTGGACGTTCTCGCAACAGCCTCGAATGGAAGAAGAGGTCAAATCTGCATGTGGAGGAGAAGACGAAGAGTCGAACACAACATTACTCTGGAGTTCTACAATACAACAACAGAGATTTAAATGATAAGAATTATTTATGGCATATTCTGATCATCTCTTCTTCGAGGCATTCCCGCGAGATGTAACCGAGATAAGAAGGTATCGAGTAGAAAAGGCTCGGGCCTTCCTCTCTTTCTCTATCGCCTTCATCTCGTCCAATCTATCCGCATTTGCCAAGACATCCCCTGCCCAACACCATCATCTTATAGCACTGCAGCTGCCAGCTTCTCGCATTCCATGTCAACACGTAAATGCGCCTTGCGCAGTTCGCAACCATGAGACTCCTCGCTCTACTTCTCCTGATCATCGTCGCGGTGAATGCATACTACACCCTCTCTGTCTACGCACCTTCGCTTCCTCAGATCCACGCGCGCATCATCAATGCAAGGAATAAAGCTTTCATCATCGGCGCCACGAAACCCAGCACGTTCTGCGGTCTTGACAATGCTACTGAATGCCCCGATGGCACATCCACACAAGTCGATGGAAACATGACTGGTCTCGCAGTAAGTCACATCACCATTCACTCAGCCCATACTCATAGCAACAGGCTGCAGTCCCAGGCGGTCAATTCATCTTCGTCGCTCCCGACGGAATCATATCCTACCCGCCAGCACACTCCGCCCTCCGGCCCCCAGGCTCACAAATGGGCGGGTTCCATCCCGTGCATGTCATCTCAGAGTGTAAGATGCCTGTCACGATACTCATGTGGTCACCGGAGAACGCAAATCCCGGACTTTGGGCTTGTCTAACGGCGAGGAATGTCCCGATCACGAAGGAGGCCGTTCTCAAGGCGACAACGGGCACTTTTACGGGAAGCGGCTGTTTGACTGTCGAGGGGATTGAGATCCAGACTGCAGGGGATAAGTTCGCTGCTTGGGCTTATACGTAGGAGGAGTTTGGAGGATGTGACAGGTGATTAGTAGGATGATGTGGACGATAGTCGATAGGGAATGTCATTTCGGTGTGCTTCGGGCGATGATTCCCAGTTACCAGCGTCGCTTGCAGCTTTGTATCTCTGTCACAAATTTAGATCCTGAGTCTGTCATTGTACCTTGTCATGTGTCGCAGCGATATGCTTAACATCAGCCTCTATCCTCAATGTGAGGCCTTCGAGTAAGTCCCCAACTAAGCAATTGCTTCTTTCAGCACAATCGATCAATATTACCCTTCCTTTGACTATAAAGATAGAGCTCCCGTGGAACCGTCAATCTTGCCTTTGTTTGATCGAGTTCATGATGCCATTCCCCCACTAGCCCTGCACCCCGCAACTCTGTGGCTGCATATTATGTCCAGCTGCCCTGATAGAGTGTCTGACTAGGTAATGTCTCGCCGAAATCTTACTATTTTTGGTAAGAAACTAAGATCTTTTTTCGGAGACATTTTCCATGTGTGTAAGTGGCTCCCAGTCATGAAGCTGTGTCCTCCTCGTATAAGTGATAAAATGACGACCTCCCACGAATGTCTGACCTCTTCATGTCAATTCAATTGCTGCCAGACTGATTTCCTGCACTATGGCCCAGACTGCGATACAAACTGCTCAGCATGCTTTCAAGAAGGGCTATCTCGTAAATGATGGACTTCTTGACTCCGGCATGATTGGAAAGCTCAAACAGTCGTATTCATCCGAACCGATCGAAGTCCTGAGAGCCCGCTACGAGAAAGAAGGATATCTCTTTATGAAAGGCCTTCTTCCTCGCTCTGACGTACTCGACTGCCGAGAAGCATACTTCAATTTTCTCAGCCCCAGTGGTGTTCTACAACCCAATTCGGCTCCCGTTGATGGTATCTTCGATCCTGACAACAAAGGTGTCAACTATCCTAGTATCGGTGCCGGCCCTTTTGGCAAAGATCAAATCAACCCAGGTTCATTCGCTAGTCTTGCGGAGAAAGCTCACACAGAGGACTTCTACCTTGAGTTTTCGAGACATCCAGCCTTGAGAGACTTTGTTTCCAACTTGAAAGGCTGGGGCGATGATACAAAGTTACTCCCAAGGTCTTTGTTGAGGAATAATACGCCACATAACAATGCAATTGGAGTGCACTATGATCAGTCATTTCTACGATATGGAGAGCCTACTTCAGTGACAGCTTGGGTTCCGATTGGGGACATCAGTTTACAAGGCGGCGGGCTGATATACCTCGAAGGCAGTGAGTCTTCCTCCAAAGCATGGAGATCCCCAAGCTAACCGCCAAAAAGGCGACACCCTAGGTCGAACACTGGAAGATGCATTTAACAAAAAGGCTAGGGACGGCGGTATGACTGAAGAGGAACGCATTGATGCATTCAATAAGAACATGATGTCCAATGGTTTCTTAGAACTCGGTCCCATCAAATTTCTAGAAGATAATGGAGGTGGAAGATGGCTTTTGACAGAGTATGAAGCCGGCGATGTTGTTTTTCACAAACCACATATGGTACGTATCTGCGATACTTGGAAGAAACTCGGCTGATGCTGTGTAGATTCATGCTTCAACTATCAACAAGGATTCTGAGAACCGAATTCGACTTGGAACAGATTTGAGATTCGTGGATTCTTCGAGACCTCACGATACGGTATGTGATTCTTATACATGAAGGATCGGACTAATCGTGATGCAGAGATGGTCTGCTCCTTTTCGACTCGATGATGGGCTGTGAAATGGTGAATCAAGGCTGTGGTTTCAGCTTTTGACGATATATCAAGACTTTTCTTGAGGGGGGGTCAATTAAATATCACATGCACAAAGAGCAGAAACATAAAAATCGTTCTCCATTTTTGTTCTTGGATATCTAAATCGCTACTAAAGTCAAAGGCATAACTGTTGTCGATTGATACAACTAAAATACAAACATGCTGTTGCGCTCGATGCTCGTTAAACCTAAGTCTTTGTCAACCACATTCATCATTCGTCAAGGCTACAAGTCAAGACGTACCTCCTGCACCGGCTTCACAGTAACGACCTTGGTCTTGGTCATCTTTCCTCCTCTGTAACTGTACTGGAAATTCCACCCACTGCACGCAGCGCCATGGTTTCCGTACCGATCCACGACGACGATGCCGCTCTTGAGATCGCCGTACTTGCGAACCATGCGAAGAACTGCATCCTCGGCTGCTTCCTTTGGTGAGAGGCCGTTGCGCATGCCTTCGATGGCTTGGTAGCATGGGAGGAAACGGAGCATGATGTCGCCGTCGCCTGTTGCTCCGCAGCCGCCAATGTCGCTGTCGACGTAGGAGCCGCTTCCAACGATGGGGCCGTCGCCGACGCGTCCGGGGATCTTGTGGGAGGCGCCGTTTGTTGTTGTTCCTGCGGCCATGGAGCCGTCTTTGTGAATTGTGATGAGAGAGAGGGTGTCATGGCCTGTTTGTTTATTGGTCTTCATGGTGCTTGTCGTGAGGGTGGTGAGAGGCTTGTAGGGACCGCATGTTGATGCCGGGTTTGGGCTGACGTTGATGCGATAGTTGGGCTGGCACTTCTTGGCCTTCCAGTCCTTGCACTGCTTATCCGAGTTTTTGGTAGACAGGCTTGTGGTCTTGAAGCCGTTTTGGATAGCAAACTCTGTAGCTTGGTCTCCGACAATGAGAGAATGAGTAGTATGGTCGAGGACATGTCGAGCAACAGAAATCGCACTCTTGACGCGACGCAGAGCAGCAACAGCACCAGAATTCATACTCCCACCATCCATGATCATCGCATCAAGTGTAGTTTCACAGTTCTCATCAGGACTTCCTCCAAAGCCTACACTCCCATCGCACTGCTTGTTCTCGCACGTCGTGCCTCCAATTTCAACCGCGTCAAGAGCAGAAGCCTTCTTCCCCAGCGCGGTGAAGGCCGCATCCGTAGCGGCGGTGAAATCGCCACCCCATGTATTAATAACAAGAGGAAGACCAGGTGTATTACCCGCCGCGAGTGTAAATGTCGAAAGGGAGAGAACTCCCATGAAGATACAAAGAGCAGACATTTTTGTTTGTTGTTCGGTGACGATGGTGAAAATTGGCAGGGAGAGTGGCGTTTCTTATACGACGTTTCGAAACAGACGCTTTTGATAAGCGTGGTACGGGCTGTGAACCTTGTAGGACGCTATAACCAATTGTTTCACAGACCGGCACTCGATAGCTAATTCAGCCTGTTTCAATGCAATGTGATAGTAGAGAAGCTGCAGGGATGATTGCTTACGCGTGACCAACATGAGACCGTATTTAAACCCCTCATTCCAGTCTCACATTCCATTCCAACCTCTCTTTTAATTTTTAAACTTCAACCTTTGTGAAACTCACATGCCAAGAGGAGAAGATTAAAAGGACTTTTGCATAATAGTTAAATAAATTAAACCCGCTAGCTACACCATTACAAGCTTATAAAATGGCTGTAGACGCTAACGTTGACACTGTATCTGAATTCCTCGCCAGGGCTGTTGATGTATGCCATGCTGTGCGAGGGATACACAGTCTGGGATATACAGATCGCTGTGATACCGACTTTGCTCGCTTGCTCGAGGGATTGACGCATTCGGTGAAGCGTGTTGAGAATGAGGAGGGAGAATATGAGAAAAGTCTGATCAAGTTTGCCTGTGTTCAGATCGGTAATGACCTCGTCGTCCACATCAACCGTGTCTTGGACGCGTTCAGTGATTTAATTGATGTCGCTGGCTTCCGCAAGCTTTGGCCCCTGGACGATGTCACGGCGCTGAATGTACGGCTCCGTGAAGTGTTGCATCAATGCCAAGACACCTTTCCGTCGTCACAGTGAGTTCAGTTGACTTTACTGGTTGCTCTCCAGGAGCTAACGGTGCGCTAACGTTGTGTTGCTAGTGAACTCTGTCTACCCTTGCTCGCTGATTTACAGCTCACAGGCCGTGAGCTTGAGCCGGAAGAGATTGAGACGAAGAGTTCAATTGGGAGCACGGAACCAGTTGCTCACGATGATGCTGGCAAGTCTCCCGGGCAGATCCCGGTTATCCCGAGACCCCCGAGGCTAGCTCCCGTCGGCCTCATCAATGACTTCATTCTCGAGAGTCTGTCATACAAAAGTATGCATGATCGCGAAAGCCAAGTCACTGAAGCCCACGGTAAGACTCTTGATTGGATCTTTGACAATTCGCCCATCCATCAATCTCTGTGTCAGAACTTCAGAGGAAGCTTCGTCTCATGGCTTAGCAGCACGGAGCTGGGTCCTATCTACTGGATCACTGGAAAACCCGGGTCTGGTAAATCCACGCTCGTGAGATACCTCTCCCAGCATCCTGTTGCGCTGTATCATCTTCGCAGATGGGGTGGCAAGAAGAGAGTCAATACAGCGGGCTTCTTCTTCTGGACGAGTGGATCTCGGCAGCAGAGGTCGCAAACTGGCCTGCTGCGATATCTCCTGCATCAGTTGCTGTCTTCTGATCCAGAGCTCATTGAAAAGGCGTTTCCTGATCTCTGGAGTCGCTTGCGACAGATGACAACCAAAGAACGAGTCAACTTTGCTCTGGAATGGACCGTCCAAGATTTACAGGCTGCCTTTCACTCTCTTCTCGACGCGGCCTTGCATAGCGTGAATATCTGTCTCTTCATCGATGGTCTTGATGAGTTTGATGGCGATCATGTCCAAATCATCAACTTCTTCAAGGACTTAACATCCAGATATGATGGAAAGTCACTCAAACTCTGTCTCTCATCTCGGCCATGGGATGTCTTTGAAAAGGCATTTGAAACATCTGTCCCAAATACCAAGCTTCAGGACCTGAGCTACGACGATATGTACCGCTATGCAACAGATACACTCAAGGCGAATAACCAGATTCGAAGGCTGATGAAACAGAATCCGGAGTCGACTCATCTGTTAGTCACTACGGTGGTTGAACAGGCCAATGGGGTTTTCTTATGGGTTAGACTCGCAGTTGAGCGTATGCTCGTAACATTTCAGAAGAACAGCAAGTTCGAAGTTCTGGAGACAACTCTGAAAGAACTTCCCACTGATCTTGATGATCTCTTCGAGAAGCTTCTTTTCAAGGACCAGACATCCTCGGAGATCGTGCAGACTGCCACTCTGTTCCAGCTCATGCATGCCAGGGAAATTGTCGCGGACTTTATCAAAGATGAGTCCTCCAACTCGCTGACAGTCTGGGAACTTGCCTTTGCGCTTTTCAAAGAGGACGATGTTATGGCTCTCGATCGCGAAGTGGTGGAAGCTTCGGATGAAGAAATTCAGAGACGGTGCGGAACTACAGTTCAGTATATTCAAGCTCGCTTCGCAAGGCTTTTGAACGTCCACGTTGCCAAGCCCATGGGCAATATGCGTGTTCCAAAGTTCCAGGATAGACATGCCAACGTTGCAAGTCTCATCACGACGAGCAAAGTCATCTACATACACCGTACAGTTCGAGACTGGCTCATGGACGGCGGAGCAGGAAAACGTCTTGAAGCACTCCAGTCTCCAGACTTTGACCCTCATATTCAACTTCAGAGATCATATGTCCTTCGTCTGAAGTATCCTCTCGAAGAAATAGAGCATCATCGGCGTTTAGATGAGTGGT
Source organism: Fusarium odoratissimum NRRL 54006 (assembly GCF_000260195.1). Lineage (NCBI taxonomy): Eukaryota > Fungi > Ascomycota > Sordariomycetes > Hypocreales > Nectriaceae > Fusarium > Fusarium odoratissimum. The sequence goes on along the minus strand of NW_022158695.1, from coordinate 1,213,734 downwards.
ATCCTGATATTGCACTCGCCATGACACATGCACGATACATCGTTAACGATGCTCAGGGCCTTCAGCGGAAATTCTTGAATGAGATGGATAAGGCCCTTTCTTGGCTCTGGCTTGAGAAGCCGTCTGATCCTTATGACCATTGGGCAAAGAGTACGTTTGGGGCTTATGAGGTTAGGATGAAAGCGCCTCCTATTCATCGGCCGTTTTTGTGTCTTGCGACCAAGTTCGGTCTGGCAACTTATGTCTGTCAGGAAGTTGAGGACCTGACTCGTGAAGAACAAGCGGTGGAAGAAGAGCAAGAGGACGGGTCTACACCTTTACTCTCATACGCGACAGAATTTCTCTGCTCTCGTAACAAAACCATCTTCCCCGTGTCGTCACCCAAGCTCGTCCATTGGCTTCTCAACAATCCCTCACGCATCAACCCAGGTCCCAATCATAAATACAAACACTTCATCACACATCAGTCAATTACTCCATGGCTGGCTGTTCTTCGTCATCTTCGCGATGCAAAGCGGAGGGAATGGATTGAATACTACGATATCAACCCTGAAGGAACTTCACGTTGGACTGAGATTGTAAGGGAGCTCGTGCAGTTTTCGGATGTCAGTGCTGTGATTTCGAAGGATATGTGGGATCCAGAGATCACTGCGTTGGGAGTCATGGAGATGCTGGAGGAAACGTATGGTTCTGCTGAGGTGCAGAGGATCAGGGTCTTGATGGAAAAGAAAATGGTTCAGTAACCGTGTAGCTCAATATCACTCCTACATTCTCTAAATTATGCGGTTTATTTATTTCCTGTGTCCATTTCTATCACGTATAGAAGATAGGAAACCGAAACATATTCAATGGTTTTTCATATCTTCGTTCGAAAACCTCTAGTAACCTTCCTTCCGGTTGACTTTGTTGATGAAATCGTTTCGTCCCTGACTCAACCTCTCAAGGTTCAATCTAAAAATATCCAACAACCTCGTATAGTAAAATGAGGAAGCAGCACTGATATGTGGCGTAATAGTCACATTCTTCGCACTCCACAGTGGATGCTGATCTGGCAAAGGCTCAGGATCGGTGACATCAAGCGCTGCACCCTTGATAGTCTCCGAATTCAGCGCCTCGATAAGATCATCGGTATTGACGATAGGTCCTCTCGCAATGTTAATCAAGAAAGTTCCCTTCTTACCAAGAATTTCAAATTCAGGCTTCGAGATCAATCCCTTCGTTTTGTCAGTCAATGGCACTGAGATGACGAGGATGTCTAGTCCTGAATCGAGAAATTCGTGGATTTCTTCTTTGGATCCGCCGGAGAACCATTTGCTAGGGAATTCACCCTCTGGGTCACCAAGGCCTGGGGGCGTGTAGGAGTCATCGCGGCGAGACTCTGGAGTGTTGCGAGGGTGGAGAGTGTAGGCATGAACGTCTAAACCTAAAGCTTTTGACAGACGGGCTGTTTGACGGCCGATACTGCCGTAGCCTAGGATGCCACTGTAGTTTGTTAGTCGAAAATCTCTGGAAAGGAGAGTATGGGTTCTGACATTCGCTTGCCAGCTGTGTCTTCAGTATCTTCGGCGCCCTGATGAAGACGTTTCCATTTTCCTTCATCTTGAAGCTTTGTATATTCCTTCACTATCAAATCGTAAGCCAGAATTCTCAAAAGGAGCTCCTGGATGTCCTACAATGAAGTCGATGAGATAGATAAGTAGTAATTATCCACTCCGCAATTTGAGGTCTATCAATTAGCTATAGTCTTCCACCTTGCAAGTCCAACTCACCCATGGACTCCGTTGGCGGTCGAAAATGGAATCTTTGTATCCGTAAAGAGGGGATCTTTGATTAGATGGTTGGCACCAGCGCTCGTAAGCTGAACGTATTGCAAATGCGGCGCCTGCTCTGGTTTTGGCAACAAGGTGGCAGTCAATAAAACAGTAGTATCTTGCCACTCTTCTTCCTTGAAACTAGGATCTAGAGGTGCACCCCATGGCTGAATGAAAGTCTTGATAGTCAAATCAGGGAACTGTTTCTGAATAGCGTCAATCTGAGCCTTTGGTGGTTCAACTGTTGAGAAGATTACGGCTTTGTGGCCTTTGAGGGTTTTGTTGTTGGTAATTCTGACGAGCGTCATGATGAAGGTACTGGGAATGAAGTTGTCAATCGGAAGTACGAGAGGGAGAATTGAAGGAGATCATGAGTGAATATTGAGTCTAGAGGATGACAAATAGACATCCACGATGATGCTGTCGTCAAGGTGGGGCTGATTGACGCCTTGAGATAAGGATGGATCTGAGTGGATTGATATCGCGATGAAGAGGTTGCATAGTGCCGATGTTGTCATTATAGTCTCGGAAACGAATTAAAATTCAACTGTATATGGACTTTGAACATATAAGTTTTGGGTTGTGCAACGTTGATTGATTGAGTTTATGAGGCTGACCTGTCTTGAAATCGACTACCCTGTACTGCCTCGGAAACAATGCCGAACTTGCGCTCCACAGTCTGCATGGTTATGCTAGAACATTGTTGCGATCATATATAAGATCTGGGTGCTCATAACACTTTTGTATGAACTTTAAAGAGAATTTATGCTGTCATGCTATGCCAACTTTTCACTTCAGATCCTGATTTATCATCCGGTTAATCACCATGAGTAGCGATTGCACTGTAACTTAAATAACCCCTCCACATTCACGGCCATACCACCATGCTGAGATTGTCTTAAAACATTGGCTGAGCCCGAATAGCTGTGCCACCCAGCCGATGAACTGGAAGAAGCCAAACAAAAGGCATAATTTTCTACGTTCCAATAAATAGAGATATTTGACAGTTCCATTCTTTCAGCCCAGCCAAACTCCGTGGCTGTGCCCACCAAACAGCTCAGCCCTACAGGCAGCCTACGCTAAACATCATCCACTAACCCTGCAGGACCGTTGGCGGTGGCAGAGACCAGCAGCTGAAAACGCCCCCAATTTCCAGAACCTCGGGACGACTTCACACAGCCCAATGCCATGAATGCCAACAAAGAGCAGCTGATTCCGCCTTGAAGACAGCCACAAAAGCCTGAGATGACTTCAAATACCTACCCCTCCTCCCATCTTAGGTTGAGTCGACCATCACTCAACACTTTACGATGCCTCGGGTTGTCCTACCAGATCCTGCTGCGCTAAATGAAAGCCTTCGCAACCCTCTTCCGACGTACTCAGCTGTCGACAATGACGACCTTCTAACCAGAATCGAAGCCGCCGGGAGCGTCGAATTTCCTATCCTACACTCCCCCGCCGGCCGCCCGACTAACCTCCAACGCCTTACCGCCGATGTAGATTGGGCAACTTACGATGAAGCATACCGAGTCGAATCCGACATCGTTAATGCCTTCTTCTCCGCCATCGAGGACGGTCACGACGATATTGTCGCCGATTTTATAGCCCGCGGATGGGTGTCGCCCGATACTACAAGTCGATGGGGCGAAACACCGTTGAATGCTGCTGTGCGCGCGGGCAAGGTTCCCATGGTGAGCCGCCTCGTTGCTCTTGGTGCTAGCGTCAATGAGTACGGTCGCGCACGGGATGGCAGTAGCACCGTCAAGGCTGCAGACTTGCCTGAGCGTACGCCGTTGATGGTCGCTGCTGAGCGCGGGCACCTCGCATTAGTCAAAGTCTTGATCGAAGACTACGGTGCGAAGCACGACCTCATTGCGCCTGACGGGGCGATCGCTCTTCGTCTCGCCGCTGCCAACCGCCATCGCGAAATCGTTCATTATCTCCCGTCCATTCGCGGCGGCGCGTGGAAGCGATGGGCGGTTGTACATAAAAAGCAAATGGACCGGGTGCGACGAGCTATCGATAGAATCGTCAAGTTCGTCAGGATACTCATTTGGGATCTCCCCAAGCTTTTGGTCTGGGATGCGCCGAAGGAGATATGTCGCGCTGTTTGGAAACGTCGTCATCGGGTAAAGACCTTTTTCAAAGAGTTGCCCGGCAAAGTCAAGGACGCGATACTCGAGATACCTAGTACCCTCAAACGCGCTGCAAAGGAGGTTTGGAAGGGCATCAAGGAGCTTCCGTCGCTTTTGAAGAGCTTGGTCAAGGCGATTTTCAAAGTATTGTGGAAGATCCTGACAGGCATACCCGGCGCTGTAATGTTTGTTCTAAGATGGATCGGAAGCGGATTGAAGGGCATCGGCGAAGCCATCTTCAACATTTTCGTTAAGATGTTCTCCCTTCTACACACAGCAGTCATGGCCGTAGTGACTTTCTTGCGCGGGATCACTCTTCGGGATGTATGGAATGGCTTCTGCCATCTCGTACGCGCCATCTTCGTGGACGCGCCCAAAGCAATTGGCGCATTCTTCGTGGCCTTTGGCAGAACGAGTTACGATGTGCTCAAAGCAATCTTTGGCACTTTAGGTTCCTGTATCTGGTTTATCGGCGCGGGTCTCCTCTGGTTGATCCATTATATTCCACGTCGGATATGGACCATGATTGAGGCGATGGGGACGTCTTTGGTCAAGGCCTGGGAGGAGATTATGGTGTTTGTTAATCCTAAGCGAATGTGATCCGTTAGTCATAGGTTCAAATTATGATTAAATGATATTCATCAATTAAATGCTGAATTGAGCGACATCGACTGCCAACACCAGAAGATAGAGGATGTAATGCGCTCCCTTCCATCTTGATGATCTCAATGGGAGGCTGACAGCCCTGGATTTAGGGGACGCCACAGGGTCCTCTGGGGCAAGACATCACCAACCACCGGGCTGGCCCGACGCCTCCAGCTTCAACGTTAACGCCGTTATTATGGAATATTTTATGTTCGGTCCTTTCGTGGTAATTGTCCGTCCATACATTAGCCTATCTATATGGCCGCGCCATTTCGGGACTTACTGCTTGTACGGGGATCACAGCGTTGACAGGTTTCGTCAGAAGCCAACTTCACAGGGCCAGTAACACGCTGAGCAAGATGGATCGATTAGCACTCACTCTCAACATCACGAATTCGACATCAAACTACGACTACAAAAATTGTTGCATCAACCGGCACCATTATCAGATTTATTGAGAAGCGGTATGTGAGATTTATGAGACGTTCCTCTCGATATTAGTAATTCCACGGTATAATTCCATCGAAGCCACCCTAGACTTCTAGAATACGGCAATTAAGCACTGGACGCTCGCCGCTGGGGTAACATCCACTCTAATTTATACGATATCATTACTTTCTTTACCTAGTCTATATAATGTTTACTATCATTTTTTCGTGATGGTTCGGCATATCATCTCAACCCTCGATGCCCGTATTTCTATCCTGACCCTGCTCCGGCATAATTAGTGGTGTATTATAATTCCGTGTCATTAATCCATCAAGCAATCGTCGCCACGTTTATCACGAATGCATGTCTATACCTCCGCCATATATCGGCTCTGCCTTGAACTCCTTGCATTCATCCTCTCAGCCTCAGCGTATTGACTCCGTCTTGCGTCTCTCGCCTCAGCTCTTTCATCATTACCCTCCCAACCCGCCTTGATCAGCCAGAACAAAGCCATCAAAGGGGTCGTAAGTAAACCTAGAACACCGCCAAGAATCGCCTTGAAAGCCTGTGGCGTCCAGCGGTCTTTATATCTCCAATCCCCGCCATCGCGTTCTCCAACTGTGGTCAAAACCCCCACGCTCAGTGGCCAGAGGAGTAAGAAACCCACGACAGCGAGTATAAAACCTCTTAGTGCCCCTTGCACGATTGTCGTAAGTACAGGAGGGACTGTGGATTTTCTCTGAGTCTCCTTCTCTTCAACTTCGGAGTCGCTTAGATCAGATACCGGTGGAAGAAAAAACAGCCATCGAAGCCACTGATGCGAGGGCTCAGGAACAAAGCCAATCGGCTGAACAGAGCGTTTCGAAAGGTCGTAACTGACGAGTCCCATCTCAACGAACCACGTGAGAATGCATTGGACGATAATAGTTACAGCTGCATCGCCTGATAGTGTATTTGGCAGTTGAAACAACCGAATTGGGTTCTTGATGGTGTCTTGCGTGGTGTACATGACTATCCATTCTCATTAGCTTTTCATCTCAGACTTCAGCTGTAAACTCACCATAAGCCAATGCGAAATTCACACCCCCAGATAAAGCCATCGCGCCTATTCCATCAAGCCCAAAGACATAGAAGAGCTGATGCCCCGTAAACTGCAGACTCGGCTTCAGGCGCCCCTCATTGCCACTGTCATCTCCTCTCTGCTCTCGTTCCTCCTCGCCAAGGTTGTCAGGTTTCAGAATCCCGCTGGACCCCTGCACATTCAGCCCCTGTGTCTCAAGTTGCGCCGTCGTAAGCATATCTTTTCCCTTATCAGAGACGAACTCATGGAAACTTGTTTGGTTTTATTCCTATTTTTCCTGTCTTCGTGGTTTTTGATGCATGGAAGTGGGAAATTTTAATTAAACGTCGCCAAGCTGTTGAAAGGGGGCTTAGGGAGATTACACGGGAAAAATGGGAAAGCTTGGACTTTTAGATGGGCGAAAAAAAAAAAGTTAGTTAGCGAAAAAGAGAGAATGCGAATACTAATCCGAGATACTACACTACGACTTTGTTGAGAAAATGGTTCACATGGTACCATTTTACACCGCTATCTCATGGGAGTCACGCGATTCTATGGCAGTTGTTGAGAGTCGGTAGTTGAAGATTATGTGATGCAGGAAAAGCATAAAACTATACTGTTTCCCTAAAAGTTTATCACTGCAGAGTGGACCGACTGTTTGGTGTTTTGAAGGGTTATCGTGAAGCTCTTACGGTTTCACCACCGAATACCACCACGATCGGTTCAATCGGCCCAAGAGGACGGCTTACAACGCACAAGGCGACCTGTCAAGACCGTATTGATTGACGCCACCTGAGAATCTAGGCCCTCTCGTCTCCTTCGGTTAATTCATCCGTTGATTTAATCTATTCAGCGGTTAACAGATCCATCTTCATTCGTCTGGACTTGAGGGGACATCTTGGAAGCGACATCAGGAGAAGGGCAGAAGCAACTCCATCGTCTCAGGACGACTGACCCAAAGCTTGGGCCTGCAAGGGTCTTGAGATGGGGACTTGCGGAAAAATAAACACCGTTGCCATGACCCCTGCGGCGCTAAAGCAGGAACAAAAGAACGCTTGTGTTTTTCCATCTTGTCTTCTGCCCCAGTTTCAGGTACAGCGGTTCTTCGGCCGAGATGGACTGCTCGCTTGCAAGACGGGCATGTCACTTCGCTTGGGACGGTGTTGGCAGTATTCAACTGAATGACCGTTTTGCCATTTCTTGGCAATAATCAATCTTACTTTGGCCATCTGCAGACTATCGTGAAGATCCAGATGCTAGCCTCGACTATACCGTCGGTAAAATGCGACTGTAAACTTAAAATACTATGAATATCACTGTAATACTTGCATGATCTGCTCATATCTCGATCAATCATACCCATAAAACCACAGGGGCTGAAACCGCCTTGGCCAACACCATGCAACCCTTCACCACCCTCATCCCTGATGGCATATCGACCCGATCATGACACCCCTGCATCAATCTATCCAAGGCGGGAAACTGATCCGTTTAGCCATGAGGCTCTTTACCCGCCAGCTCAGGTCTCCAAACATTCATATAAACCGCCATCTTCCCCTCTCGAAGATACTCTCTTTCTTCACTCAGGCTCATTCAGCAGTTCATTCCATTCACTTTTTGCTCCTTGCACATTCTTTTACGCTTCTTTGACAGAAGTCGTTTCATTCATTCATTCATTTACTTCAACCGCCAGTCGGATATCATCACTCTTTACAAACACAACCCACTTTTTTCAAGATGCCTTCTTTCACCTCCAAGACTCTTCTCGCCGCCGTTGCCGGTGCCATGGGCGTTGCTGCCCACGGTCACGTTTCCTCCATCAACGTTGCTGGCACCGTCTACGACGGCTACGATGCTAGCTCTGCTCCCTACGACCAGACCCCCAAGACCCTCATCGCCTGGTCCACCACCGCTTCCGATAACGGTTTCGTCGCCCCTGATGCCTTCGGCACCGGCGACATCATCTGCCACCGCGATGCTAAGAATGCTAAGGGCCACGCCAAGGTAAAGGCCGGTGAGCAGATCTATATCAAGTGGGATACCTGGCCCGAGAGCCACAAGGGACCAGTCATTGACATGTTGGCTTCTTGCGGCTCTGCCGGCTGTGAGTCCGTCGACAAGGAAACCCTCAAGTTCTTCAAGATCGACGAGGCTGGTCTTGTCAAGTCTGGTAACCCCGGTACTTATGCCTCTGACGAGCTGATTGCCAACGACAACGGCTGGCTCATCGAGATCCCCGAGAACATCAAGCCCGGTTCTTACGTTCTCCGTCACGAGATCATTGCTCTCCACGCCGCTGGTCAGGAGAACGGTGCTCAGAACTACCCCCAGTGCTTCAACCTCGAGATCTCTGGTTCCGGCTCTGAGCTCCCTGAGGGTACCCTCGGAACTGAGCTGTACAAGTCCACCGAGAAGGGCATCGTCTTCGATCTCTACAACAGCCCTACCAGCTACCCCATCCCCGGCCCTGCCATGACCATCAAGTCCCCCAAGGTTACCCAGGGCAAGCTCGCTGAGAAGGCCAAGGGTACCCCCACCACTGGCTCTGGCTCCGGTTCCGACTCTGGTTCCGACTCCGGCTCTGCCGCCCCTGAGACTCCCGCCCAGACTGAGGCTCCCGCCGCTGGTACCTCTGCTGCCGCTCCTGTTGCCACTTCCGCTGCCGCTGAGGAGCCCGCTGCCCCTGTCGAGACTTCCCCTGCTGCTCAAGAGCCTGCCACTCCTGTCCAGACTGAGGCTCCGGTTGCTAGCAAGCCCGCCAAGACTGGCTGCAAGGCCAAGCGCGGTATGAAGGCCCGCCGTCACGCTCGTGACCTCATGAACTAAGCAGACCACTAAGCGTGGTTGTGTATGAAAGGCTTTTACAAGGACAAAAGCCTGTCTATCCTGAATGGGATGAATATTTGAGTATTCTGCTGTATATATGTGACCTCGAGTCCAAGATATAATTCAATTACCTTGATTATCATTTATCTTACCCTGTCCGATACTCGTGTGACATGCTTGAGTGCTTCTCCGATCGGAACCTCAAATGCCTAGCTCTTATAATGCTGCATACTTTGAACCCATACAAGAACATCCGTCCTCTCAACAGTCGCTTGGCTCTAGAGATGTTAGCGGTTATGTGAATGAAGAAAGCCACTGTCCACATAGATATACCTCGCGTAGTGTCCCCAATACCGCTTAGCATATAAGAATGTAAGGCCGATGCTTGTTGAACCTTGTAGACATCCTCTCTGGGGCTGATAGCCTTATCCAGACCCATAACTTAGCAACTGGTCATACAAAAGATTCTAGGAAAGTTAGAATTATGAGAGATTCCTACCCGTTCACAGTGTTTCATAGAAGCTCCTCTTCAAGAGTATTGACAAGACTGACGCCTGAACCAGATAGGTGTAACATAGGTCTCTATTGCTAGGACTAACTTGAAGTCATAATCATAAGCCTGATTTTAACTATGTACAGAGAATATCAAGGTATCGCATCTTAAAGGTCATTCGCACGCTTCCCCTTCTCCTTCTCGTACTCCTCCAACCAAGCCTTGGTGAAATCAACAATATCCTGCTGAGCTTTGGCAACTGCAGGAGGAGGGAGTCCGATCTCAGTGGCGTTAGGGTCCAGACCATTCTCATCCCAATGGTGAACACCGTACGGGATAAGGATGAATGGTTCACTGGCCGTCGACTTCCTGGGAGCAAGACCAATCTTGTGAGGTGTAGCGGCTCTCCAAGGATCGTATTCACCGTCGATGAAGGCCACGCGTGGGTAGCTAAAGTTCCAGCCACCGAGCTTGTTGATGGATTCGACGTCAGGTTCAGCTGTGATGTTGAATTCCTGGCGGCAGGGAATGGTGCTGAACTCGACATCGACGAGGCGGGAGACCAGAGGGAGCTGGTTCTTAGGCACTCCAGAGCCAGTCTGCCAGTATCCCCATTGTGTGCATGTCTGATAGGTCCACTGACGTCCACTGGATGCTGGGTTAAGGCTAGTGCTGCTATACATTTCGCGAATAGAGTAGCATTCATTCACTGTCTGGCCTTGACAGCCTCCCTGTTTATCAGACTCAACGTTTGACCTCATATAACCGATGTAGTTGAGGAAACGGTTTGTCAGATACTTGACGTCGTTCTTGTTTGCATGAGCTGAGAGCCACTTCTTGACATAAGGTGTGAGAGGCCTAGTGCTGGCGTAGAGAAGAGCATCGGAAGAAACACTGCCACAGTAGATCCCGAAATCAGGTGAGTCCTGTGCAGGGTCCCAGTTGTTGCCTTGCAGCCCTTGGATACCGCGGGAAATGGTGGATGCAAAGTCGTCGTCGCGTAGACCAAGGAGACCAAACGCAATCTTGAGCTGTTTCTTCTCCTCCTTGTCGCTGCCAGTGAGGATCTTGTCGACGACTTGAGTGAGCTTTTGTGTGACCTTGGCACAGTCGCCGGGTGCGAAAAGGCGTGCAGCCTCAAAGTACTCCCAGTAGTCGATGATAGCCTCGGTGACACCAGAAGAGGAGATGCCACCCCAAAAGACCTCAGGGTAAATCTTTCTGGCGAAAGCAGCAAAGGCACCAGCGTAGGATCCACCGTAGATGATGTAAGGCGTGTTGGAAGCGGTCAAATTGTGCTTCTCCAGACCTGGAAACTTGACATGCTCGGCAAAGTAAGCTGTATCAGCGAGAGCCTGCTCAGTGGACAAGAAACGCAGGTTCTTTGTCTTGAGATCCGGAACAGGAAAACTGGTGCCATAGTAACGATGCTCGAGAATGACTCCAACACCACCAGTCGCATTGGCCAGCATCTTCAGGATACCATGTTCGAGGAATGGAATTCTGTCCTCGCCTGAAGTCTCACCAGAGGCGAGAATAATGACCGGTCCGCCCTCGCGATAATGCTGCGCATCGAACCAATATCTCAAGGGAAACTTCTTATCCGAGTGAGGTTCATACTTGGTCTCATTGTGGAAATGATCGACGGGAACCGAGATATTGTGAACTTTTATGGATCCAGAGTCTGAGGAGGCTCGAGCGGACAGAGCGGGGATACTGTACGCGCTTCCTCTGGCGGTGAGCGCCAAGAGGGCAGCGGAAGCGCAGCCAGCAAACCACATATTTTCTGGTGATAGAAATATGTTGTTGTTTTGGTCAAGATATAAATCGCGGGGGGGCTTTAAGCTTCTCATATAGTTTTGCGATACGGCCAGCCACCTTCCTGTTTCAGATTAATAAGAGCATCATGGTCACACTGAAAAACATAAGTTCCGTTGCATTTGGAGCAAGGATCTCCATTTATATCCATAGCAAGGAACCTTTGTAGATTGATGAATCACGGCATTTTTGAGCCGATTATCACTCTTACAGTACCTTATCTGCTGTTGCCTGTTAATTGATACAGTAGCATAAACCCCCGCCTTGTCACTGTGGTGATGTGGATAAACTCTCGCGTGATTCACACAAAGTTTATCGGCATCAACCGATAGATACACGCACGTAATATGAAGCCAATTGCCACTCAATCTAGTAACATATACACTAAATACTGTTACGATAGTCTATACTAGATGCATCAGAATGTCACCAGACGATTGAGGCATTGCTCAGTGCTGGCAGCAGATGGTCAGGCTGTTGCGCCTATTCAGAGCTTATTGGCTCGCATGATGATGAAACCTTCTGAAATTTCATGTAACAGTTAAACGACGTCGCTTTATATATGTTTCGTTTTACATAAATAAGTAGTTGTGCGGAAAAGCAGAATAAAACTATCACAAAGCCTTATAAGAATGATCCGCGTCGAACAGGTAACGCAGGCGAGCATACCAGACCTAGGCTGCTGTAGCGTACGTCTCCTCTTGGCAGACATCCGTGTTTAAAATTAGAATTATTGGAGCTGTCAATGTTCAGGCTGTGTCTTCTTTACTTGGAACAGCCATACTTGTCACCTAGTTCACGGAAAACTTCCAACATCTCAACCTTCCCAGTCACGGTATTCTCATCAACCTCATACTCCTTCGCGATCAATCCACCCGGTAGTGACGATTCTATCATTTCCATAAAGTCGGGAATGCAATGCTCAGGAAGGATCTGTCTGAAGAAAGCCTTCAAATCCTCACCTTGCGCAAGTCCGAGCTCAACCTTGTTGTCAGTGATTTCCTCAAACATGTCTCTCAGATCGATTGAACTGTAGGCACGAGGACCAAAGATCTTGAGGACTTGCGGACCGGGACTTTCGAGCTTGCTGAGCAAGTTATTCGCACAGACTTCGCCAACGTCTCTGAGACTGACGATTGGGATCTTGAAATCCCTTGGTGCGATCCATGATGAGATTGTTGGCGGATCTCCCAAAGGCATTTGAAACATGTACTCAAACTCTTCCTGAAAATGAGTTGACTGTAAGATAGTCACTTCAGGCACAGAGTCTTTGAGAATCTTGTCGGTGTGATGATTCAAGCGCACAAAGCCCTAAATCGTCAGCATCGACATGGATGGCGACTTGGCTACTATTACTTACGATACCATGGTCATTATGAGACCCCAAACCAGACAGAACAACAAGTCTCTTAACGCCTGATTTCTTCAAGGCACCTTTGACATTGTTTGCTGTTTGCTTGGCCCAGTCGCTTTGGTCGATGATCTCATAAGTCGGCGGCGGGACATAGAGAACGGCATCAGAGTTGCTGAAATCGAGACCTTCCTCAGACGCAACACCGCCCTTGACTGCATTGAAGTTTGGGTGGCTGGTGTATTCATCTGGTGCCTTGGAAGTGTCACGATAGATGCCACGGATAGTAGGATTGGCCGGAGAGGCCAAGAGTAAGCGGATAGCCTCTTTTCCAACTTTTGTTGAGGCAGGAAGAACAGTTATGTGAGTAGACATTTTGGAGGCTTGGTGGAGTGTTGAAGCTGGCTCCCATTCCCTACGGTTGTCGAGCTGACCGACGTATATTTATATGTCTTGCAGCCCGTGTCAATACGGATACCAAGGCGTTAAAAGAAGAGAATGGCAAGACTTTTGCTAAATTTATGTACTCAGCTGAATGCCGTGACACCTCAGGAGACTTGGCACTCTTTGGATTGGGCAGTGGCACTTATTGAGTCCATCCACTCCGCCAGTTTACGGAGGTCACAAGGAGGATGGCCACGCTGCCAATATTTGCACAATATCGCTCTTCGTTCTTTCTGGAGAAGGACCTGGCATCCCGGGTGTAACATATTCCTACCTGAGCTCTTACGCAGAGCTGACGAAGGCAACGTGACGGATATAATTGGCGAAAAATCATGAGTGCAACAATCGCTACATGATAAAATCAGCCACCAGAATGTGAGGCTTGTTACCCCTCATCGACATGGTCATATCATCAAGATATGAAATATATTGTTTCATTTTCATTACAAGGGATACGAAACTCCCTCATATATGAGATCCATTATGCTTTGCGTCAGTTCCTGCAACATGACCGCCGAAGTCGATGGCCTCGTCGCCGCAGCCGGCCAGTTTGTCGACGAGAGTATCAAGATCTACCAACTCTGCAAAAGGTTACGACAAATCTGACGATGCACCCGAGGAGCTGAAAGTATGGCATAGTGCAATCCTTAGCCTTCAACATGTTATTGACGGGATTCATGGCACGGCTGTTCTGAGATTGAGAGTTTGGAATTTACTACAGCGCAGTCCATACCTGTTAGCCACTCGCTTTTAAGAGGCCATGTAGGGGGGAAAGAAGAAGATTCAAGAGGCGATGACTTCCGCTGTCAGTGCTTTGCTATCAGAAAGAAAAAAATATTTATTCAATAACAGAGGAAATTAGGCTAAGCTTGAGCTGAGTAGAGGCTTTCCGGAACGTGACAGGAGGTTGAATGTCATGTATGCTCGCCACCTCTCGCCTTACTGAGCGGCCGACATCAATCTCTGATAGATGGTCGTAGCCTTGCCACTTAAAATTTCCTGACAATAGGCTTCCGGGGTTGTCACTTTCATGTCGGGAAAGAGTTCCGTCGCATCTACATATCCTAAGTAACGCGCGTATTCCGGGGTATTATCCCCACGAAGTCCGAGTGAGTTGAAGTATTGGTACTTCACTACCTCGAAGTAGTTGAACGAGTCTGCAGGCGGCGTATCGGCCTCTGCTCTGACCACTCCGGCCTTGATCGTGGCCTCCAAGACCTACAGGCCCAAATCTGATTAGTACAGTACATCTTTTTGGCTCCTCCCTTCATATAACAGACTTACGTAGTTGCGGTCAATCTTTTCGCCACTGGCCTCTTCCAACATATCGTATACTTGGTTCATTGTGAGAACCGCGTTGTAGGCGAAGACCATCTTATTCAGGGTCCGAGGATCAGCGATAATGCGAGCGACCCATCTTCCAATATCCTGCAGATCTGTAAAGGCACAGGGGGTATTTCCGTCCCCTGCAATGCACCCTAAAGTGAGTGGTAGGGCATAGTCGATACGGCCAGAGGGAAGGCGAGGCAACATCAGCTGATACCAGTAGCCGATATCGATAATAGTATAAGGAAGTTTGACTTTCTTGATGTGATTAATCACATGTTCTTTCTTTATCACCTGTTAGCGGTAGTAGCCATGTCATACTCGGATGGACATACAGTATCCCTCAACTTTAGAATACCTTCTGGGGGCATCACCGTGGCGAAACAGCAAGGCAAGAAGCGCTTGACACCAGCGGCTTGAGCTGCATTGATGAGCGGGATTTGCATAAGGAGGCCGGTAGCACTGATGGCTGAAATGACGGTATCTATACCATGGAGGTGTCTCGAGAGTTCATCCTCAGGGGCACTTAGATCCGCAGGCACCACCTTAATGCCCTTCTCATGGAGAGCAAGTACCTCAGGTCTCTTTAGTGAGGATGGCCGGACTAGCGCAGTAATCTCCTAAGAATCGGGCAAGTCAATAAGATTCTTACGCCAAGAAAGAAACCTGACGTACATATCGCGGCTCCGTTGAGTTGAGGAGGCCGTTCAAAATTGAAGCGCCCGTCTCACCAGTCGCACCGAGGATCGCGACCTTCATCTCGCTGACAGACTCAGAGCTTTACACTGAGAATATTTCTTGATATGATACAGCAAATGTGCCAATGTTGCCACAGTTGATAGATATGAGGTTGCCTTAGAAATTGAGCAATTTGAGGCGAGGTCAGCTTAAATACCGGAAAAGTAACCCAAGTGCCCGTAGCTGCAGACTGCGGACTGCGGACTATCGTATCCTAAAAATGCGTGTTAGCAACCGAAAGTTTAATCTTATGGCCAGCAAGTAGTCATGTAGACTGCGGACTGTGCGGACTGCGGACTGTGCGGACTGCGGACTATGAGGATTGCGGACTGCAAAGTACGGAGCGGAGTTTATAGGCCACTACAGCCCCCCGTGGTATTGTCAAGCATCCGATGAGAAAACATTGAGCTATAATACTAAATACTAGACCTTATCGAGAAGGATAATCACAATATCGGCTGGCAGACCTGTGATGGACTCACACCATTACAAGTAGCTTTGATAGTAACACATTAGAGTGCAACTTTTCCTTCTGAAATTGGCTCTTTCAGGGCTGCCATACATGCTCTACCGGCAAGAGCAGATTCACTTGAAAGGGTAAGTTGCTAATCGAAGCCTGTGGCTTCGATATAAATACGTCCGACAACCTCGGTGATACCATCCTCCACGATCCAAACTACGAGTTGATTCCCGCGCTTCGGGAAATAGAGATTTGCGATCTCAAAATGAACTGGGATAGCAAGAACTGTCTAGGCCAAGACGTTTCCACATTGCAACTTCCATTGGCTGACGAATCCTGTCCTCTTGTCAACTTTCCTTCAGCATTCACAATCAGGTGTCGATACTTGCGATTTTAAAGGTCGCTTACCTATATCTATATACTTTATTGCACACGTTGGTCTCATCATCTCTAAGAAAAGAGGACCAGTGGATGTGCGAACGCCTCTAGATTTTGGGGCGGATCGCTACTTGGCGGATTCAGAAGGAGGGACAGCGCTTGGAGTCGCTACAAGTCATTTGGAGTCAATTCTTTAACAAAACATTGCCAACGAGTCCCTATTTCATATTGAGGAGTCAATTGAGGTTTTGACAAATTATGAAACCGTGGCGGTTAATGTTGGCCAAGTCGATTTAGGGCTCAACGAGAGCAATGTCGGCAGCAAGGCAGAGTTCCAACATGTTGCAGGCCTCTGAGAACAGGATAATGAAGAACAAAATGAGATTATTTAACAAAGTCAATTAAATTGAAATGCTCTGACGTGCAGTTGATCAATGAAACCTTCCAAAACCATCACATCACTTCATCAAGATATCGCACGCCGATTGAACCGAGATCTTGGCGGACCAACAGATCAGGGACTAGTTTAGTCAAGAGAAGTGGTGCTATTGGCAAGAGATGACGACGCTGCCGAGACCCCATTTTCTTAGGTCTGACGAGCATGGGGCTTGGCACGACAAGGTTTGCATCTAACGGAGCAGCCACAACTCTATATGGGCCCAGCCATGACATCTGCCAACGCTCTGCGCCTTCCGGGCCACGGCTTGGAGTTGAAGTGGCGTCATACGGAAACTATCGATGAATCCAAGTTCATCACCAGTGGCTGAGGGTTGCAATGCCGAGATGTCGATGTCATAGGTGGCATTGAAGACTATATATACTGCCCATGATTCCTTTCATCGCAATTCATTATCATCATCAATAACAGACCAATAAACAATACAACTCAAACTCTTCAGATACCCTCTATCACATACCTTATCAACAAACTCTAAACACATCCAAACTCAACAGAACCTATAACGAGTTATCTCCACAGCAAGTCAGCAACCAACTCAACCATCACAACTTCAACAACTCAAATCACTTCAAAACCACAAAACCACAACTGCAATCACAATGTGTCTCCCCTTCCGAAGAAGCCAACCCCGCTATAGCTCCGGCGGCGGCGGAATGATGGGTGCTCGCCCAGTCAAGGTAGTTCACCACCATCACCATGGTGGAGGTCGCATGGGTGGAGGCATGGGAGGCGGCGGTATGATGGGAGGAATGGGAGGTGGACGACGCATGGGTGGAGGCATGGGAGGCATGATGGGCGGTGGTAGAAGAATGGGAGGACGACGATGCTAGGCGCAGCAACGACAATTGAGACCGCCTGGACGTCAATGCCAGGTGCAGCAACGGAAATTGAGACAGGCTGGACGTCGATGTTAGAAGATGAATTCTTGTATTACTAAAGCGATGGTATGAATCAACGATTAAGAGACACCTTTTATGCGAAATAGATGTATCCCTTCAACTCTGCTGTTACGAATTCCGATATCATTCTTGCCTATCTCGCAAAGAATTAAGTGATGAACTTGAGTGGAGTATTAATTCGAGAAAAGTCAGTACTATCCGACATTGGCCCTCGGATGGCTGTTACCACACTATCATTGTCTCCAAGTGCATAAGTCGCAGCATTAGAACTTCAATTCCCCCCTTCATACGGCCCTTCCAAACCAACCCTCCATTGGAACCTGCTGTGTAGCACAATGAATTCCTCCGCCGAGTTTGGGAAGGATGTTCAGATCAACCTGAACAACCTCCCGATCTGGAAAGTGCTGGCGAAACAATTCGTAGGCATCATCATCAAGCTTTCCGACTCCGAAGCGTGGCATGATCAGGCCTCCGTTGGGGAGGTAGTAGTTGGCGTATGAAGCAACGGTCACATCGAAATGATCCCAATTCTCACCAGGGAGGTCACTGGGATGAGGCTCTTCAACTTCAAAGACCTCCAATCGTCTTCCTCGATGATCTGTCGCGTTTCTCAAGATTTCCTTGGCCTCTTTGTAGGCTTGGATCACCAGCGGATCAGCACGTTCAGAGGGTGTGCTGAGAAGAACCTGGCCCTCTTTGATGAATCTCGCAAAGGCATCGATATGAAAGTCGGTGATATCGTAGCCTTTGACCCCAGTAAGCCAGATCACTTTGTGGATTCCGAAGTATTTCTCGAATAGTTCTTCCAACTCTTTCTTCGATTTCCTGGGATTACGGTTCTCATTGACGATGGAGCTCTCAGTCGCCAGAAGGGTTCCATCTCCATCGACCTCAATCGCTCCTCCTTCACTAGTGAAACCGCCGTCAATAATAGGTATGACACTTCCCTGAGGCGCACTTCCGTCCTTTTTATCCTTACGGTCTATGACAGAAGCTTCTGGAATCTCGATATTCGCAGCAACCGCTTCATCACCAGAGGATGGTATCTTCGCCCCCCAGTAATTGAAATTCAGCTTGAGCCCAGTAGAAAAACCATTTTGCGTTCCATGAACAAAGACCGGTCCTGTATCGCGAATCCAAAGCTCACTTACGGCCAGTGGTCGCACGGTAACGTTATCAGACACTGTTGCAGACGCTTCATGAACGTCTTCCGGGCGGGCAAGCATCGTGACTGGCTCGAAGCGGGAAATCGCATTGGATAGAGCCGAGACTTCCGCGCGTGCTTGTCGAAGGATCTTCTCGTCTACAATAGAGGCGGGAGATGGCCATGCAGTTAACGTTTGAGAGTGCTTTTGCCATTCCGGTGGCATGCGATACCTCCCGGAAATTCTCTGTATTTGGCCTGGATCCATCAAGCTTTTGACTGGGGCCTTGATGGATCTTTGCAAGGTCCTAAACATGAGAGTCGAGCGTTGTTGTGTTTGTGTTTTGCGTGTTGAGGGGCTGAGTTGAATTGTCTCTAAGCGGGGCGAGTAGGCTCTTATTAATGTGTTCTCTCAGTCGGTGATGGGGCCTCTCCTTTTATCCCCCAAGCCTTATTCAAACAGTAACAAGGTCCCAAAACCTTTGTTGTGAGTATGATCACATCATGAAGGCTGTACTCCCCAAGGACTTTAGTACTTCTGTAAACTGTGAGCATTGTCACGTGATATCAGTCAGGATCCGGTAACACGTCGCGTAACCTTAGCTCGGGCTTATACTCCTTTCATCTCCTCCATAGCCTTCGAGGCTCCCGCTATTGCACCCGAGTATCTTCTTGCCGGTATTTGATCATGTCCACCCGAAGGAGCGCCAGACTCCACGCTTTGCAGGACCGGGGGCCTATAAGCGCCCAGAATGACTCCGTACCTGACATGCCTAGCAAAACAACCAAGCGGAAAGGAGCAGTGAGCGAATTGCACGAAAAGCCCTTCGCCATCGGCAATACGAAAAGACACATCGCCAGTAATGATGGGAGGCCAGCTACAAAGAAAGTCAGGGCAGAAACTAGTGGCAAGACGACTAAAGAATTGTCCGCGAAGTCTCCAACGAGTACAGCAACCGATCTTCTTTGGTCCTGTCCACGAGAGATTCTGAACTTGATTTTGGACCATGTGAGATGAATGCCATCCATAACTCAGATAGCGCAGTGCTGAACGCAATCAGATCGAGGATACTAGAACGCTCGGAAGACTAAGCTGCACCAGCAAGAGCTACTTTGCCATGGTTACACCTCGGCTCTACGAGCGCATCAATGTCTCTGTATCATATCACGCTCATATTCCCAAGCTCATCCGAAATCTTGAGCCATTCCTATCTATTAATCAGAAAAAACAACTCAGGAAGGAGGGTCAGTATCGAGGCCAACAAGAAAGCTTTTCAAACGTAATTGATCCCCAAAAGAAGCCTCGTTTTGGGGAGTACGTCCGTCAAGCCAATCTTTTTATCGGCGACCCAGGAAAAAACCACAAGTTCATTGTGAATCGATATGTCGAGGAAGCTCTGAAAAATATGACCAATCTCGAGGTCGTCGAAACTTCCAGTATTACAGAGTATGCATTTCCTCTTCTACGGTTTCTCAGACTGATACATTTCCAGATCTATTTCCAAGAGTCTAGCCAGCCAAAAGAATCTCAGGGCATTGAATGTATCTGCCGGTAACTTGGGAGAAAGCGAGGCCAAATCGCTGGCCAAAATCAAAGATCTCAGGCACTTGGCCATCCATCTGCTCGGTTTTGCTAGCCCCAACTTCCGAAAAGATAACACTCCCTTATCCTTGATTCTCAACTCTCGATCGACCCTTCGAAGTCTAGAGAT
The DNA here is from genome assembly GCF_000260195.1 of Fusarium odoratissimum NRRL 54006. NCBI lineage: Eukaryota > Fungi > Ascomycota > Sordariomycetes > Hypocreales > Nectriaceae > Fusarium > Fusarium odoratissimum. The sequence continues at coordinate 1,193,605 of NW_022158695.1, read as the reverse complement.
AGAGACTGGATCATTCAGTTCTGTGTTCTTGGATGACTGGCCAAAAAGCAAGAGCCTTACGTCACTCAAATCATTCTCTCTTACTGGAGCCACTATTGATGAAGACTTTTTGAGCGCTCTGGCAAATGCTGTAGACTTTGTTGCGCTAGAAGAATTGAAATTTGGCTATCTTTCACATGACCTCAAAATATTGTTTGAACATCTCAGCAACATCTTTTCCAAGGCCCGAGATGACCAGAAGGCCAACATCAAGCTGCGCAGTTTGGAAATTGAAATGGGAAAAGAAACTTCTTTCGTGGTACCAGAGGAGCAAGAAGCGTATGTCGACGCCAGAATCGACTTTATATCGTCTTTCGACACTTTGACCTGTTTGGAGCTGCATGACTACGGCCAATACCGTCAGGAGATCACAGTCAACCCCGGTCTGAAGAACTCACTCGTCAGAGCTATTCTCAAACATGAAAAATTGACCAAGCTGAAGATATCCTACAGGGGCGTGACCAGTGGCTACAAAATAACGTGTTTGGAGCCTGACACGACCTTGACTTTGGTCGATAATCTTCCAGAGTTGAAGGTGTTTGAGTTCATTCCAGAGCCGACCAAACTCGTAAGTACCACAAATCCGTGAACAAAGGAAACATTGCTAATACAGAGACAGGCAGAAATTGCTAGAATAATATGCCGTGGCCGCAACCTGACAACCGTCACTCTTATCACAGGCGGCTCCTGGTCGAGCCTCGCTGAAAATCAGGAGAAGGGTTTGGAGTTTCTGCACTCAATCTTTGAGCGAGTTCTGAAGGGCGATGCGGATAGCGACGCTGGAGTCTTTGAATGGGAAGACCATAGCAAGATCACGCGCGTAGCCGTGGATTGGATGATATGGGAAGTTGGATCGAAATTTGGTAAGGCAAAAAAAGGAATGAAAAAGACAAAGAAGATGAGCGTTACAGTTGGCAAGCAAAAGCGGGAGGTTGTGTATCGTGATATTGCGGATTTTGTACGCGTTCCTCTTCTCAATGGGCTTGGGAGCAAATGGTTAGACAAGGTTAAGAACGATATCAAATAATTTCGATAGCGTAGTAGAATACCAGGCATGAATGAATTAGAAGCGCTTTGAACATTTGGATTTGTCAACAGTCCAATGCTTCGGTAGTCCGAAGTTCACCGTCGGCGTTGATTTGAAGACGCGAAATGCCGGGGTGATGCAGCGATATTTATAAGCGGATGACGTAACGAAGCAGAACGATTATGCCACTCTGAACACTGATCTTTCTATTTAATTCTCGCGATCTTTTCACAATCAGATATTTTCTTATCAATTCATCCACCAAGTAAACAATCACCCAATTACCGTAATGTCATCCAAGTCCTTCTACGCTCTCATCGCTGGCGTTGGCCCTGGCACTGGTAAGCCTACCCCTCCTTCTTGACTCCCCTGCTTACTGATCTTGACCTAGGTCGTTCCGTCGCCCTGCGATTCGCCCAGGAATACCCAGTCGTATTGCTTGCTCGTCGGCCTGAGAGTTACGAGAGTACTCTTGCAGATGTTCAGAAGGCGGGTGGTAAGGCGATCGGAGTCTCAGCCGACGTAGGAGACGCTGCGTCTTTGAAGAAGGCCTTTGAGACTATCAACAAGGAATTGCCGGATAGTCAACTCGCAGCCGCTATTTACAACGTTGGAAGTGGTGGTTTTGCTAAGAAGCCTTTCTTGGAGCTTACAGAGAATGATCTCAATGCCAGCATTGATGGATCCATGTATGTTGTCCTATCGAATCGTAAATGCACTCCACTGACGACACAAGCCGATCATTCTTCAATTTTGCACAATCCACTGTCCCTCATCTTCTCGAAGCAGTGCCAAACTCTCACTACCCTCCAACCCTAATCCTCACTGGCGCCACGGCTTCCATCAAGGGTTCCGCGCAGTTCAGCACCTTCGCAGCTGGAAAATGGGGCCAACGCGCGATGCATCAATCTCTCGCACGTGAATTTGGTCCAAAAGGTGTCCATGTAGCTCATGCAGTTATTGATGGAGTTATTGATATTCCTCGTACCAAGCAATGGGCTGCTAATGACGGTGCCGAGGATGGAAAGATTAGCCCTGATGCGGTAAGTTGATCAGCCCGTTTATCTTGAAGGTTACTGATGATATCTGTAGATTGCTGAGGCTTACTGGAACCTTCATACTCAACACCGATCCGCATTTACCCAGGAGATCGATATTCGACCTTATCTTGAAAAGTGGTAGAAGCTGCGCCATTAGCCTCAATTATAATTCAAATCGTTGTTGCATAAGCAAAATTCCCATACCATTGAGAAACGTGGCTCACAATCGTCCATGATATGATCTCATTAAGGTATTTAGAACTTGAATGATGACTAGTTGTAATTACATGCATGGTGAATCTTGTCCGAGAGCCGAGGCAGTAATTCCGTGAGCTGCGTGTCAGGATATGAATGGCCACTTGGTACAGTGACCATCAGCCAGTGCAGCAATTATATTAACTTCTGCCTATATTTTGCATTAATCGAAGGCTGATTTTGAAGAATGTTTTGATATCTACGGCTATATATCGCCCTTTGGCCGTCGTCCGTGGATCAGCAAGCCGACCCCGCTTTTGTGATCAGTATAAGTTGGCATCAGTAAGTTCAAGTACTTGCACACGCACATGGACTTAACTTGCTCATTCATAAGCTCTTAATAAGGTCCTACCATCTTGTCAAATCATGCCTTTCTATGAAGTCCACCACTCTTGTCCTTTCACACAGGACCAACGTCAAAGCCTAGCAACCGCAATTACAAGGCTTCACTGCGAAGCCTTCAATACACCAGCATTCCTGGTCCATGTACGCTTCATCGCAGAAGACAACACCGACAACACTTACTTCGTCGCTGGAAAGTCACATCCTCTATCATCGAACCGCATCTCTGGAAACGTTCGCACGTCTGCAGCCCGATCGAAAGCAGATTTCGATGAGCTTGGTGCCAAGATCGAAGCAGCTTGGTACGAAACGCTCCAAGTCACGTCGCCACCTGAGAAGTCAACTTGGAGCGAGGAAGATGAGAAGACGAGGTTAATTATGGTGAAATTCGTACCGCTAGTCACGATTCGAGAGGGAGGAATGGCTGCGCCTCAGGCCGGCGAGGAAGAAGCCTGGCTTAAAGAGCAGCTACCTCATATCGAGAGCATGGCTGAAAAAGGCGTTGAGGAATTCATTGACTTCTGGAATGAAGCCAAGGGGAACAAGGGTTAATGAGCGATATTTGGTAAGGATAAGAGGGTGATTGAAGAGCCGTATGTTGTGGAATCCGCGGTGGATAAATTAAAACCTAAATAACAGCAACCTGTTGGTGCATCAGGCAAAGCAAGAATTGACATTGATAGATAGCTATAGCACTATCTGGGAATTCTGAGGGGAATATTCTAATAATAAACCCCTATTAGTACCTGGTTGCCTCTGGAATGCTGTCGTTAAGTTGCTCTGAGTGGTTACTGTGGCTGGCCGTAACTGTGAGGCTGTATAAAAAGGCTGGCCACTATAATCGATGGTAACAGCCACTGTCTATGGAATGGAAAGTTTGAGCTGGGAAGTATCGCAAAAAATATCCCAGAAGTTGCAATACGAGATTTCCACGAGGTTAGGCTTGAGGGCTGAAGTTAATATGAGTTGGTGGCGGCGTCACTAAAGCTTTTACGTGAGTTCAGTGAATGATATTGCATATCGTAGGAGTTTTCACTGCCGCCTTCCCGACTTGGTATCCATTATTGGTAGTTTTAGTTCGTTTGCGAGCGGATAGACCGGCAGTGGCCTTATAGACTTTGCTCTAGTAAAGTTGGCGTTCATGAGTGTTAGATATAAGAATGCGATGGGTTTCTGGTCGTTATTGAATTGCTTCCTACGACAGAAACCACTCAACCATTCCCAGCAAAGTATCTTACAAAGGATGTCTCGCCTAGAACTGCGCTTGGAAGGGGAATCACATTGGTGGTTGGATGGACCATATAGCTCTGTCAAATTCGATTCTGAGCGAGCTGTTGACTTGTTCGTCCGAGCGATGTCCGAAGGTCCTGATGCTCTGAAAGACCATCTGCTCTCTGGTACTGCTTTTCCAGTCATTAAGTCCGGAAATGCCGATGTAGCACAGTTGTTTTTCGCTTTATGGCTCGAATCAGCAAACGGGTTTACTGTTGCCAGCGCATGATAACCGTAGAGGTAGATCCGAAACTATTTGAAGCGGCCATCCAAGCATTGAAACAGCACAGAGCCAAGCCTAAAGATACTCCGTCTTCCGATCTGAAACCTCAGGATTCTCGCGATGTGGATGCCACATACACCCTTACCTGGTGGAATCAAACTGGTGGTGATCTTCTCACTCTTTACGACGCTCAAGTGCATCCATCCTTCATCTTGCCTGTAAAGGCTATGCCAGACAAACATTTCCGTACTGGTTCAACATCCCTAGCGTGGTTCTTTACCAATGGGGCCTGGGCACAGGGCGAGATGGACGGATACTCTATCTGGTATGCACCCAATGGGTCCTGGTTTGGGGTCAACATCCATTGTCCTGTGCAGGTCATTGGTATCGGCACTGCATCATATTATGAGGTCGCTTGGTCTGAATGGGGTAAGGAGACGTTTTTCAAACCGGTTGATGAGCCTCACATGTCTTTTGACTTTCCTCGCTCTCTTGGATATAATATTCAGATCAAGCCTCAAAGCGGACATTCCACTATTCTTGTTGATGTAATCATTAGCAAGATCCCTTGAGCTGATGATAGGACGACTGTTGGACTGTCGAAATCTAGGTGCCATGTTCTTTTGCCCATCAATCAAATTTGGTTTATACTTCACAAGATACTGCCTGGCTCACATATCATCCTGTATATTTCACTCAGAAGCGTAGTATCGTTATCTGAGTTACGTCAGAAGATTCAATGTTGGTTCAGAGTCTGCGACTGCTGGAAATCTAAACACTGAGTGAAGGGACGGACGTCGCCTTTGCGGGAATTGGACGAAAATGACAGCAAGGTTCAGAACCCCACGGCAACGTCAACAGGGATCAAGACGCATAAAAAGGGGCGCCTTACCAAGAATGGCAGGCGGGGAATCAGGGCAAAGTTTCAATTGCTACCAAATCTTGACAAATTTCTGGGTTACAGTACGACGGAATCCCCTATCAATCTGTACAGTATTCTTAATTGGCCTTTCTTGTCGCTCGTTAAATCGATGTAATTGTTTTATTTCTTGCTTATATTTTCTTTACTCTTTGTCTCTTGCAACTATACCTATCAATGTTCGCTCAATTGCACTCAACGCTGAGCTTCAATTGAGCACGTCGCCAACTTGGTGAGCATTGAGAATATGGCTCATCACTTCCACGTTGGCGCTGCTACTGGACAGCATCTTCTCGATCCAATGTCACAGGGAATCGGTATCATGAGAGATGTTGTCTCACGCTGGTCAGAACTCGATATCACACAGATCGGATCGCTCATCGCCATTGCCGGAACAGTACCTACAGCTTGGAGATTTCTACATCGTATATGGCATGAAGTCTATGGTACAATACGACGTTTCTTTCTCGCATCAGTGACGATTCCCGGTGGCGATCCTCTCAACAGAAGTGTTGTCAAATGGCTTCTGGCTAACCGGGAACGACACTATCGCTCATTTCATGGACGCACCGATATCGGACAGAATGGAGATCGCGCAGCAGCTCTTAAAAAGACAAAGCATTCTATTCAGTATTCGCCTCATTGGAACACCAGATGGCTATTTTATGACGGAAATCTGTTTCTTGTGACTCGCAGAATCGACGACTTCAGCTCTTCTTTATCGGATCCTAGTTATGATGGTATCGGAGGGGAAGAGATCACTGTGAGCTGCTTTGGCTGGTCGGCTGAGCCCATCAAGGCCTTTATCGAATCATGTCGGGAGTATTCAGATCGGCAAACACAGTTTTTCGTGATTATCTACGCTCGAGATCGCTATGGTCTTTCGTGGAAACCAAAGGCACGGAAACCGATTCGACATTTAGAGACCGTTCACTTCGATAATGAGACGAAACAAGAGCTTCTTGGCGATATTCGGAATTATCTTGACCCCAAGACGCAGAAGAGATATCAGAGTCGGAGCATGCCTTATAGACGAGGTTATCTATTTTACGGACCCCCTGGAACTGGAAAGTCGTCTCTGTCAGTTGCCATCGCTGGCGAATTTGGACTGGATCTTTATGAAGTCAAGATTCCCAGTGTGGCCACGGATGCAGATCTGGAGCAGATGTTTCAGGAAATTCCTCCACGTTGTGTCGTCTTGCTCGAAGATATCGATGCAGTTTGGACGGATCGTTCAAACTCAGATAACGGGCAAGAGGGAAGTTCTGCGCCCAATTGCACCCTTTCCGGGCTTTTGAATGTCTTAGATGGCGTTGGTTCGGTTGAAGGACGCATCATTATCATGACCACCAATCATCCCGAACAGTTGGACAGCGCATTGGTACGACCAGGACGAGTCGATATGAAGGTTCTCCTAGGCAACATCAGTCGAAAGTCAGCAGAAGAGATGTTCATTCGCATGTTTTCTCCTGATCTCGGATGCACCTCGCATCTTGATATGGATGAGATCAAGAAGCTTGCTGCGGAATTCGGGAAAGAGATTCCCGACGATACGTTTACACCATCTTTATTGCAGGGCTTCTTTCAGTTGCATTTGGAGAGCCCTCAGGAGGCTGCTTCAAGTATAGGAGCTTGGGTCAAAAGGGAGCTCGAGAAGAGTTCGGAAAAGGAGTTTGAGCTTATTACGGGCAAGAGAAAGCTATAACGTTAACTTAATTTGTGTATTATGTACTATTAGATCTTGGGCTTGTACCACAGGGATGCGTTCTTCGACAATTTATCCATCCCACTTCTGGGGTTCAATAGAGGGTACTCTGATTTCAGTATCGCCATCTAATTTCTGACCGTCAATAGAGTCAGATTGACTCATTCAAATGGCTTCTCACAGCATAAAGGTCCGGTGCAATGAGGACTTTCAGAAAGTATTGAAAATCGGGGTCGCTGTAACATGGCGCAGCACCAGCAGCTGACGACGATCTTGCTGCGCAGCGCTAGCGTGAGAGGCGGGTCGATCGCATCGCTCCATTGATACCCTTTTGGGACAAGATCATCATTAGGGGACAGGGCTGAAAATTGGAGCAGCGAAACTGCAGGGAATGATGAGGCCATCTAAGACCAATTGGGGAAGATTCACGCGATCAGCTGTACAACAAAATGCCCTGGTGGCTGTGCAGCAGCGAGACTGATCAATCAAGTGCTGTCTAGTGACATATTCGCTGTAGAATTGTTCTCGAAGGATGCTTCAATGGGGTGCCTGGGGCTCAGACCTGGTTTCGGAGCGAGGAAGCTGACGACAGACGTCACTCTAGGCTGTATCAAGCCAAAGACTCCATGTATATAAATGCGTGTCATTCCCTGGTTGAGATCCATCAATTATCTCATCATCACAAACAATCCTACAAAGAAGAAGTCTTTTACTACAAACTGCCTGCTTCTATAAAATATAACTGCAATTTCCCAGCTTGCATTCTTGTCTGCTGCAACATTAGCAACCAAGTCACACATCGACATAATACACAAACCCCACCACAGACACCACCAACATGTGTATACCACTCTTCAGAAAGAAAAATCATGATCGGGTCTACGATTACCATCCACAACCAGCCATGGGCTACTCGAAAAAATATGGCTATAACAACTACGGATACTACAACGGCGGCAAGAAGTCACGTAAACACGGCCGTCACTACGCCTCAGCGGCCGGTGATTTAGCGGGAGCTTGGGCCGATTATAGCGGAGGAGGTCACCATGGAGGAGGTCATTGTGATGGCGGCGGCGGAGGCGGCGGCGCAGATGGTGGAGGTGGAGGAGGATGTTCATAAACTAATGTAACATTGGGCTTTGGAGTTTCATGGTAGATATCTTGTAAGATACGGGCCTGGCAGGAGACATTCGATTTGTACAGTATTGTATTTTATTAGACCAGCACAACAATCTGAGAAGCGTTCGAGACTTTATCATATACCTTACTTGGGCATGCCCCGTCTTCCAGCTGTAAATCATGCCATCTGGTGGCTATACAATGCAAGGACTGGCCAATCATATGCACAAGGTACATTATTACGCTAGAAATGTTCTGGGCAAGTAACTGAGATTACAGCTTGGCTGGCTGAGCCTTGCTGTTCAGTGGGATAAGCTGACTGCTGTGACCTCGAATTGAAAGTTATGGATTCGTAGGCTCGCCAAACACTCTTGGCAAAACAATAATGTTGGTATTTAAGAATGGCCTGAAGTGCGAATGCTCAGAGTTCGAGACTCCCATTAAAATTCTTATGCTGCTTTTCAAACGCAAGTGGCAAAGTCATCCTCCAGGACAACGATCCTATCAGACCAATACAAGCAGGATTCTCACTACCGAGAAAATTCACACATCTTTCATACAAGTACATATACGAGCGAAGTCTTTCATCGTCCTTTGCAACAATGTGTCTACCGTTTTTTAGACGAAAACGAGATCAGGAGGATGATTACTACGCAAACAACTACAATACTGCCAACAATGTCAACCAGGGAGCTGCGTACATTCGACTTCTTGGCGCTGGTCATCACTTCATCGGAGACTGGGATCAGGGCGGTAGTGATGTTGGAGGCAAAGGCGGAGGCGGGGATGCCGCTGCAGGATGCGATAGTTATGGCTGTGATAGTGGGGGCGGAGGAGATAGTGGTGGAGGAGGTGATGGAGCAGGAGGAGGCGGCGGTGGATGTGACGGGGGAGGTGGAGGATGCTGATGAGAATATCTGTTCATACGTAGTTGTAAATAGGAGTTTTGAGCTAGGATTGTTAAACGTAGTTGAGACCGTTGGCCTCAGAGCAGGCGTTGACGATGCAATTCGCAAATGCCTTAAGAAACAAGCTCTCACAGTCTACCATTCCCCTTCGTAGCCACTGGATCTAGAAGTGCCTAAGTTAGAGCTTCGCTGGAGGAACCTGGTTGAGTCTGATCTATGTGCAAAGGTACTCGGTTTTGTAAGTACATTTCAGAGGAAATTGTAGGCTTTCTAATTATCCACTTGTTTACATCGTCAAACCATTGTGGTAATAACAGTAGACAAGTTTATTAGGCTTCTAGATAAGGCTGTTTCGCATCTGTTGGGGGCCGGTCGATCATTGCTCCATCGTCTCACATTTCTAGTCTAGATCATCAAAACTGCATGTAGGCTGACAGTATCAGAGGCGAACTTGATCAAGAAAAGTAATGACCGGTAATTGTGCTTGCTGTCGCATGATTTAACATTACTTACGGCTGCATAGCCTTTTTAATTGACCAACCACCATCGCTCATCGCCAAGCATTGGTCCAGAAGCCTGGACGGTTTCAGCAATTGTGATGCCTAGAGCTGAGCCTTGGCTTCAAGCAGGGATTGACGTCCACAGTCACGTCATTGCTAACGTTGATCGTATGCTGTTGCCAGACATCAGAAGATTTATATAAGGCCAATCAGTATCCACTTTATTGAATAACTTGCCACGAAGATCTATTCCAGGCTATCAATAACACAAAGCCTCATCAAGTACTCTGGCCCACATCGCATCATTATAGCAACAGCCTCTGTTATTGAGTTTAAACAAAGAGTCCTGCATTTTGCACGAACCTACAACAATGTGTATGCCATTCTCTACCAGGCTCCAAGATCCTGTTGATCCACCCCCGCGCTACTACAAGAACTATAGCAGCGAGTACCCAGTTTCCAGCAGCAGTGCGTATTCCCGACAAAGAGATCAGACCCGCGCGAACGAAATCAATGAAATGAACGCTGCAAGCAAAGAGGCCCGTGCTAGAAACAAGACACAGAAGCGGTCTTTTGTGTTTCATAACCCCGGTGGTCGAGGAAGTACACATCATCATGGGGGCTTTATGGGAGCGATGGCTGGCGGTGCTGGAGGGGGAGGAGGTGGTGTTGGTGGTTTCTGATGGCGCTTACATATCAATGCACATATGGGACTATCCTCATGGCCTCTGTGAGAGCTGTCATAGGGGTTGTTAAGTATTGAGCCTGTCAGGTCACTGGATTCGAGTGGGATAGTTAGGCACGGTGCTGCGTAACGCTGGACTTAGTTTCCTTGCTTCGGGATCGACTCACAGGCGATATCATCTCAACTCTACTTGCGATTTTCTCATGTATATATATCTTGAAGTTCTGAACACCACTACATACGTTCCCTCTCCAAACTCCTTAGAATCTCTAATTTTCTGTGAAGACACTCTTAGCTCCTCCATCAATGGCAGCCCATGCCTTGGTGAGAAACTCCTCAGGCTGAGTAAACTCATAGTCTGGCAAAAGTTTGTTCCACACTTCAGAAACACGCAGAGCTCCATGCTTAATACCCAGAAGGAAGCACTTGATCATATCGGCAGCAACCTTCTCGCGCATCTCAACCGGAATTGATGGGTGTTCGGGGAGTGGAAGCCACGAAGCTTTGACGATACCGGCTTCGAGGTCCCCGCTCTTCAAATACTCGACTTTGAACTTTTGACCTTGGAACCTGATTAGTATCTTGTCCGAATATTGCTCTCCTTTGGGTTATCCCTACCTCGGATCTTCTCGCCAAGAGCAACAAGTTCATTCATCGTAATGTCTGTACCCTTCACACCACTGACAACCGGCCACTCTCCTTCGTATTCAACGGCTAGAGCAGTTACTTTTGCTGCGTCTTGGGCAGTTGTGAGTGTTATTACCGCTTCTCCATCGTCAACAAGCAGGGCTCGGCAGCCATGAAAGTTGACCGGCGTTTCGAAAAGGTTGACGTGCTTGGATGACTTATGTGGGTAGGTCATGTAGTTGGTGAAGAGTCCAAACTGGAAGAGCGTGTATTCAATGACCTACAAATAAGCTTTAGTGGATCTTACGTGGTGCTAGATGGGGTGCGGTACCTTTTTGTTTTTGTTGAGCTCTGCAAGGTACTCACGCGCTGACCTCTTGAAGTCATACCAGGGAAAATAATCCAGATTAGACCTATCCGCTATTAGCTATACACCAAGTCACAAGGTTGTTTGACCTACGAAGCCCATTCACTGGGCGCAAAGCGCTTCACGCCCGCTCGGACCGCCGCGTCGATCAACTTTTCCTGCGGCCCAGCAGCTGTATCACCAGGGGCGACAGACATAAAAGATAGAACTGTATGTACGCCCTCTAGTATCTTGGTAAGTTCTTCAACATTGTCGTATTTCGTTTTGAACCACTTCACTCCAGCGGCGATTTCTATTTCTGGCGCATCCTGAGATGTCAGTTGAGAAGTGTTGGCCAGGGAGCGTCGCATACCTTTCGAGACAGAATGATTATCTCGTGCTTTTTTCTGGCCATGAGAGCATCTAGTACCTCTTGGCCGACATCTAGAACTCGGTCAATAACCTTTATCGCAAATCGAGGATAAAGACTTACTGCCGGCTCCTCCTGCAATTGCGATTTTGACCATATTGAAACCAATCTGTACGCTTTATCGACACTAGATGATACTCACACTTTGAACCCATCACTAAAGACTTATCTGTTCTGTCTCTTATATACTCTCTTGTACCCTGAAGTTCCGCCAATTCGTAGGGTCGCTGCGTTCGTCCGCCGACATTGCCAACGCCATGATGTTTATTCCCGATGCTTATCCCCGTCTTACCATCTCAACAGCATGACAAATCCACCTCGAAAGCTCCGGGAAATCGGCGGACGAATGCCCAGCAGAATCCTTCGACTGTCAGCTTTTGTCTCCCACTCCGTACGCCGCCATAATTTACCATTCTCCTCATTCTATCCTACAAATCAATCATGGGAGAACGCATATCATTGGACGAGCAGTACCCATTGCCTGACTCCGCTTCGGCGGACAATTCCGCGCCAGCCCCAAAACGTCGGAAGCTACGCAAGGGAACAGCCTCTTGCTGGGAGTGTAAGCGGCGGAAAGCGAAATGCATCTTCTCCGATGATCTCGGTATTTGCGACTCATGCAAGAGGCGCGGTACAGACTGTGTGAGTCAGGAATCTGAGAAGCCGCCTGAAGTTGGAAGCAATAAGCACATCGTGGATCGGCTTGGGGAGGTTGAAGCCTTGGTACAGCATCTTCTCAAGAATGCACAATCCGACAGGCGATCCCGAAATGGTTTGGTTTCGCCGTCGAGCTCGGTATCGAGAAGACGAAGCGAAGATGGACATAGACGTTCAAAGTCACCCGCAGTCGTTAACACCAATGCCGCATCAACAGACGATGCTTCCCTCTCAGTAAGTCAAGTATGAAGGCATGACTTAAAGTATGATACTCACAAATGGTAGATCCACCCCATAGAACTTACACCACAGTCCGATATATCACCGCCGTCTCACATTCCCGATGATCCAGGACCCTACGATGCTGTGTACCAAGCCCTGATATCTGCTTGGCCAAGCGCAGAAGACATGAAAATAATCATGAGCGTCCCAGTAGAATCCTCGCAGATCATCAGAGCAATGACATGTGCACCACCAAAGGAACGCGGCTCAAGGCTCCCATCTCCGTCCAGCTTGCTTCGCTTGCCACCACGAGGAGCTCATCCTGTCCTCGTCGCTAGGAAAATGCTCGTACTCGCCACCTTTCTCCAAGGCACTCTGATTTCATCAGAAAAGCACCTTGAAAAGCTCAGCACAAGCTACGAGAACATAATGGCACGGATTGTCAAAGTCGCGCATGATCATGTCACCTGCAACGATGACCTCATTTCCTCACTCGAAGGCATAGAATGCATCATGCTCGAGGGTCTTTATGAGAATTACGCAGGCAATCTCCGCCGATCGTGGCTTGCGGCGCGTCGTGCTGTCATGATAGCCCAGGTTTTGGGCCTCAACAAGGGCATTTTTCCACCTTCGGTAAGAGGAGCCACTGTTGAACCAGATGATTTATGGTTGCGTGTGATCAACCTCGATCGATATCTTTGCCTGATGCTAGGTCTGCCCCAGAGCGCACCTGATGAACCAGTTGGCAACCTCGATGCGCTTGACTCTTACTCAGCAAATCGGAAGATGCAACATCTCTGCTCAATCGCCTGCGCCCGTTTATTGAGTAGAAGAACATCGGGCATTTTTGATCAATCACTCACCAGAGAGATTGACAAGTTGCTACGAGATGCATGTACATCTATGCCAGCCCAGTGGTGGATCATGCCCAATTTGTCTTCCCACTACGAGCTCGCCGATAAAATCCGCGAGACTCTTCGTTTCAACGATCATTTCATGCAGTATCACCTTCTACTACAGCTCCATATGCCTTATCTATTGAAGGTCGAAGGGGGAGAAGAGTGGAAGTACAACAAGTTGACGGCTGTAACAGCAAGTCGAGAAATCCTGTCGCGTTTCGTCTCCATCCGCTCAATTCCTCAGTCACGATATCACTGCCGCGGAACAGATTTAATCGCCTTCATGTCGTGTACAGCCTTAACTATCGCTCACATTCTTTGTGATGAGCGTCACAAAAGGATTGAGGAGCAGGGCTTTCATTTCCTTACACAACAGCGGTTGAGTGATCGTGGGCTCATCGAACAGGTGCTGAAAATAGCACAAGATGGTTTGCGCAGAACGAATGATGATATTTCGAAGAGGCTAATGACTCTACTGCACTATCTTCTGGCGATTGAGGATAATGTGACAGCTGGGGTACGCTATAGTGTTTCTTTTGCCGAAGAGTTGGTGAAGAATGGGAAATTGGGTCATCATGTCAAAGCCAGTGACGATGGAACAGCTCTCGACATTCATCTGCCCAATTTTCCTATGATCAAGATTGTGAGGCGTGATCCCTATGGAACGGAAAGGCCACCTATCACAATGGAAGTTCCTTGGGGCAATATAGCATTGGATCGGCCCGGGCTAGGGGACGCCTTAGGAGATGAACATTTGGTTGATCCTATGCCTTATTCATCAACTCATGAAAGAGAAAGTGTGAGAACAGATCTGGATAAGCCCTCTTCTCTACAGGATATCCCAGTGGCAGATTCATGGACGTTAGAGGGTCTGGATATGAGCTTTCTTGATAATTGGGTGGAAGGGCCAGTGTTCGTCTGAAGGGCTGACGATGTCTCAAGTATTGGTGCTGTTGGAAGATATATATTTATCTATTCCATCAACATGTGCATGTCTATCTATCTATGTCTATGAACGGGTGTCTATTTGGCTTTTTAAGGCCATGAGCCTTGATTTCTCCCCAGACCTCAGTTGTGCTAATTGACTTCCGCCTAAGGTACTCTCACTTTCCTGTATGCTTGGCCAAGAAGTTGTTATATCTCTCATAAAACTGAACGCTTTGCGATGTTTGGGGAAGGATGACGGGGAACCAATGCGGCAGCCCAGCATAGGAGTAAATTTCCACGTTCACACCGTCTTTCTTGAGAGATTCAGCGTAGGCGAATGAATCATCTCGAAGGACATCAGTTCCACCGCATTGAATCACTAGGGCCTGTTAGTTTAATAATGTAAATCTATGAAACCGCTTACGTGTTGGCGGGAGCCCCTTGAATGATTCCGCAAGGAGAGGCGAGTGTCTGTAGTCTGGCTTCGCGTCAGGGACATGAGCGTCTAAGACCGTCTCCATATTTATAGTGCTCAGGACAGCGTCGTCGGAGTTTTGGACATAGCTGCCATATTCGTATTTGTCCTTGGGGAAGAATTTGGGATGACACGTTGATGGAAAATGCAGCACTTGGGCGATAACTCCAGTTACACCGTCTCTGACGCAATCTAGGGCGAGGGAAGCAGCCTGCATGGTTGTCAGATTGTTTACCATGGGTAAAATGAAAGGGAAGGCTCACGAGTTGGCCGCCAGCAGAGCCTCCACTGATTATGATTTTCTCTGGGTCAATTCCTAACCTGCTTGCGTTCTTCTTACACTGAAGAGGGTCAGCCCACTGCCTTCAACGGAGTTTATGCTACCAACTCACCCAGATGAGCCCGTCGTAACAATCATTGATTGGTGTTGGGAAGGGATGCTCTGGGGCTCTGGATCCGTTAGCAAAACTTCTGTATATCTTTTAGAGATGGAGTACTTACGTCCTGTAATCGACACTAACTACAATAATGCTGGTGTTGGTGGCAGCATATACGTTGTCAACGCCATCGACTTCATGGCGGCCAAGACACCAGCCTTACAAGTGTCAGCTAAGCTTGTCGATCGGCTTGGTCCATACACATACCTCCACCGTGTATTCGATACATCAAAACAGCGTTTTCCTTAACATTAGGCGACTTGTACACCTTGAGCTCAATCATGGTGCCATCACGAGTAGTAATGTCGATCAGTGATGTGACAACATCTTTGTAACGATCAGGCCCACCCGGGGGCATCACTGCGTCTGAATCACCAGCGACTGCGCGGACACTGGGAAAGTCGGGAAGGGAAAAAAGGGATTCATATGTCTTTCGGATGGAAGGTTCTGCTTGTTCATACTCGGGAGTCTTTTTGGAAAGATGGCCATATTTTGGGAGCGGCGTGAAAGGCGCGTTGAGGTCGAAGTAATCGTAAGTAGTTTTCATGTAGCCCATTGTGACTAGTTGGAGATGATCCTGGTTGGCGGTGTAAGTATGAATGGCTATGGTGCTGAGATAGGCTGAATAAATTTTAGAAGTATTTGCCAGTGAGTTGCATAGTCTATCATGTCTTCTTTTTCAAGGGATTTCCTGGGTTTATAAGGCCTTTTCTGCCGTTTCTTTCTCATCCTCCGCGGGCCCGAAAGCCCGGAACATTCACTGACACTAAATGATTCACCGTGGCCGTGGCCTAATGTGGTTTAGTGCGTACTTGCTCAGGTCCAACTTGTAAGCCAATTTTATCGGAATGAGGCTGCCAGGTTAGGAAAGGACATTTTTGTAGACTTTCTTTGGCAGAGTATCGATGTACCTCTTAACTGAGTGTAACCTTGCACAAAGCTAATGAAAAAGAAGAGTTGAATGAATCATTCTGACAACCTGGTCGGGGCCAGCCTCCTACATTTTTATCTCGCTCGACCGGTCTTCTAGATTAACCTCACAATTGCTGACATTTTACCTGAATCGAATTGTCATTCTCGTAATAGTTTAAAGAGAGGCACTTTACGGTGATTATCCGCAAATATCCTCCAAAACTCTCAAGGCTTACGTCGTGGATTCGGACCTCCGATCGCGTCGACAATGATCTTACGACTCTTATTGAACTCCTCTACCGCACCATGGCCGTATTCGCATCCCGATGCGAAGCCGCGCGACTCCTCGACGCCACGTTATATTTCTTCCAAACATCGATATGAGTCTCTCGTATCGCACTAGCATAATAAAAGCATAATGTTGAATGATTCCTTGACGTCCTCTAAAGTCGTTGAATGGCTCAATTTAGGCACAAAGCGTGATGGTTGAAACATGCCATCTGGGCCAATCATTAGCGGCACTGGCCAGGAAAGTGCGATTGCTGCCTACTCCGTCTGACATGCGTCGTGCTATAAATTCACGGTCACCTATCCCATGCACAGTAACTTTGCTATTGACATGATCCATTGAACTCCGTGTCAAAATGCCCAAATCTGCGAATATCGCAGACGAATACGATTTCGTTGATCATCAAGACACTGCACTGAGCCCAGAGAGCGTTGCTGAGCTGAGAGAATGGCTCCAGCCTACCGACTACCTCGCCGAAAGCTCAGAGTATCGTCGTCATCTGTTATCGCAGGCTCCAGGGACTGGACTCTGGATATGCGAAACAGAAGAGTATCGCAAATGGCATGATTCTCCCGATCATGGCAGTATCTGGATCAAAGGCGTGCCTGGCGCGGGCAAGTCTGTAATGGCAGCCAGTTTGATTCAGCATCTGCGAACGACTGAGAATTGTCCCGTTCTATTCTTCTTCTTCCGAAACATCGTCGCTGCGAATTTCTCACCACGTGCCCTGATCCAAGATTGGCTTGCTCAACTACTGCCTCATTCTCCCAAGCTGCAGTTTGCTCTTCAACCGCGACTCCAGGACAGCTTAGATGACACCTCAGACAATGAGCTCATTCAACTCTTCATTGATGGTGTAGCATGTGTCCCCAAGCTGTACTGTGTTGGCGATGCTCTCGATGAGATGTCGACCGACAGCACGCCAATCTTGGAGAGGCTCAACGGTCTTGCTACTCATCGGCCCAGAACATTGAAGTTGCTCATGACCAGCAGACCATCTCGGACCTTGCAGAGCACGCTACGAGATTCATCCATCGTTCACATCAGCCTGCAGCAGCGCCTTGTGGATGTCGACATCCATTCATATCTCAATCATCGATTTGACAATGCGTCTACATTGGAGCATCATCGTGAGGCGAAAAAGGACCTCATCAACATGGTTGCCGAGAAATCAGAAGGCCTGTTCCTCTACGCCAAGCTAACCATGGACCAAGTTGAAGAATCCCTTCAAACCGATGCAGCTCTCAACATTAAAGATCTCGAGGCATCACTTCCGGTAGGTCTGGAGCAGACGTACACGAGCATGCTGGCCAAGCAACGGGGAGAGCCTGGAGTTACTACAGATGTTCAAGTCTTGATCCTTGAAGCAGTCATTCATGCATCGCGTCCCCTCCGATTGAATGAACTGGCGAGCCTCTTAAAGTGCGTTCGCCCTGACACCACCGAGCCCAGCGCCTTCAAAAGTTTGATCGCAACTAGCTGTGGGCCACTGATCGAGATCCTCGAGGACGAGACTTTGCAGGTAATCCATCACTCTTTCACGGAATTCATACGTGGAGATACTCGCAGCGCTTCCACTGTTGGTGCATCTGACTTCCCAATCATCGACTCTCTTCAGGCACACAAGCATATGGCCATGAACTGCCTTGTTTATCTGCAGTCCGGATCACTGCTACTGGAGAGCGAACAATCCAACAACTCAACTGTCGACCCGTCGGTGACATTCGAAACACCCAGACACAAAATCGATCATGATGCGTGGCATTACAGGCATGAGCACCTCGGTCTTCGCGACGAACATGATGCTTTCGAGTACAGACCAGCTCGCCTACGACATCAATTCCTCAGCTATGCGGTTGAGAATTGGCCATACCATGCTTCGAACTACGACGTGGATGATGACGAATTCTTCAAGACCATCATGGACTTTCTCAACTCTAACAGCCTTTCGTTTCTTCGATGGCTTGTCCTGCAATGGGGATCAACATCAAGCGATAAAGGGTCACTGAAAGGGATACCTACGGGTCTTCACCTTGCAGCCTTTGCAGGGCTAACTCATTTCGCCTCCCAGCTACTCAAACAAGGCGTGTCAGTCTCGGCAGTTGATGCTCAAGAGCGGGTTCCATTACATTGGGCAGCAGCTAATGGCCACCATAAAGTCGCCACGCTCCTCATTCAATACGGGGCCAATCCCGATGCCGAAGACGGAAGAGGGCTGAAACCCATCCATCTCGCAACCTTGAAGAATTACGCTAAGGTTATGACCGTCTTACTCGAAGCAGGTGTTAAACCAAACACGATAAAAACAAGGGAAAACCGAACAGGGCGTCTCCTAGGCGGCGAAAGAATCACCAAAGGTGAATGCTCCATATACTATGCCAGTCGAGGAGGACACACAGAGGCAATTACTGTCATGATACCCTTCTGCGAGCCACAGATGCTGGAGCAACTTCTGTGCCAATGCTGCCAGTTCGGTCGAGCAGATGCAGTTCAAGCAATCTTGAACAACTCGCCTGTCTCGCCCAATGCAACTTACGAAGGGGCGACAGCATTGTATTTTGCTTGTGCCATGCCCGATGTCAAGTGTGTCGAAGCGCTCATTCGTGCAGGTGCAGATGTGAACAAGACATCGCAATGGCAACCGAGACGACGGATGAATGGCCCACGTCCCCAGAAACGGGAAGATGCAACACCGCTACACCACCTTGTAGAGGCCTGGGAAGATAAGAATGATTCCGATAGCCAAGAGGCCCTAAGAATGTTGCTGAAAGCTGGCGCTGACCTTGAACGGTTTGATGGCCATGGAAGGACTCCTTTGATCATTTCAGCACAAGACCCACGATATTCCGACGAAACTCGAAATCATCTACCGGCCCTGAGGGCCTTGGTAAGAGCGGGCGCCAACGTCAAGGTCCTTGGCCAGCCCCCGAGTACGGATACGATGCTGCACCAAGTTCTTGAACACAGCAGGGACTTAGAAGTGGTTAAGCTTCTTGTGGAATATGGGTGCGATCCGATGCAGAAAAACGAGAACGGAGAAACTGCTCTGAAGAGAGCTGTATCTCACACGAGTTCCTACAAGCCAGAATGCGACTCCAGAAAGATGGATATTGTGAAGTATCTGCTGGACCAAGGTGCGGACCCCTGTTGTAAGGATAAGTACGGAAGAACGCCAGTCGGCGCCGCGATGTCACATGGGCCTGATCTATTCAAAGTTCTGTTCGAGAGGTCCACCGACACGTCCGTAAAGCAACACTGTTGGTTCAATCTGTCAAGCATAAGTGATGTAGGCAAGTTCACTCACTATCTCGAACTTCTGCTTTCCGAGGGGATCGACATGGAGATGGTGGACTCAGATGGCAAGACTCTGTATTTGAATTGTATTGGGTACGGTAAAGAACGACTGCTCATTCTGAAAGATCACGGTGCACGGACAGATGTCAGAGACTCCAACGGGAATAATGCATTGCATCGTCTCTGCTTCTATGAAAACAGGCGTACAGAGGAAATGAAAATGCTTATAGACGATGGAATCGATCCGCTTGCCATCAATAACAACGGGGATACGCTTTTGCACCTTGTTGCAAAAAGGTACGACGGTACGAGAGAAACTGCCGACCTTCTTGGTTGGCTCCTCAGTTTTGGTATTCCAGTCAACGCTGTTAACAATCAGGGTGCCACTCCTTTACACGTGTTCCAAACACGCGGACGTACAGGGAGTACCTTGCTCGACAACAAACGCACTAACTTCTTGGATGTCCTCAACAGGACCGGCGAGGTCGACCCGCAGATCCGCGATAATGATGGACTGTCACCGCTTCATCTAGCAGTCATGAGATCAGAAGTTGAAATGTCCGAACTCAAGAAACTTGGGCTAGATTTGAACTTTTTGACTTCTGACCAGCAAAACGTCCTTCATCTGGCATGCCGAGCTCGCAAAGCCAGCCTCGTTGCCCAGATCCTGGAAACAGTTCCCAATATAGACATGAACCAGGAAGACCAATTTGGCAGAACACCACTCCATTATGCCTGCAGTTCTGGCGACCCCGAGATTGTTGCCTGGCTTTTACGCTACGGCGCTTCGACCTACACCAAGGCAAATGATGGTTCTTCTGTCTTGCATGCTTGTGCGGATATCAGAATTGAGCAGAGCATATGGAACCTTCAAGCACGAGAGTCTCTATGGCTTCGAAGACCAAGCGTTGACCCACTTCGGCCTCTTGTTGGTAACGATTATGTAAGAGAGCCTTGGTATCAGGCCAGATACTCTACTCCTGAAGTTGATGTTCAGAGAAATACGTCGCCAGGAGTTGTTACCATCATTAAAATGCTAGTTGAGCATGGTGTTGACCTCGGCTGGTTAGATGATCGCAAACGAACAGCTCTGGATGTGGCTCTCTACACAGGATGCTCTGACTTTGCGGAAGTCTTTTCTGAGGATGAAGAACTTCTTAACCTGGCTACAGTCGAGCTGGAAAAGGAAAATGACGGCGACAAAGTGGAAGAAATGCGGAGGGGCATCAAGTTACAAATGCTTCTGATGTGCCCGAGATCTTGCTGGGATACCTTACGCCAATACGAAGAGGGGCCCAGGAGTCTCATGGACAGTCCTCAAACCTTCCTCGGTCTCCTTTCCGTCCGTGATGCTGCGAAACTGATGGACCAATGCGTTGAAACTGCGCCATTGGCAATGGGAACATACAAGTTACTCGAGAAAATGATGAGACCGAGTAACTGCCAAACTATCAATCATCTCTCTGTTATCGAGCATGCACCGGGGCTTGTCAAGTTCTACAGCAATTACGAGAACGCCAAGGCAAAGCTTGAGAAGGTGACCCTCGAGGAGAGTTGGCACCCAAAATCCCTTATGACTGCGCTCGGCCTGGCATGCTCCCAAGAAGAGTCAAACATTCTTACGTTGAGATTACTCGTCGAGACATTGAAGGTTGACGTCAACGCTAAATTTGCAGTGTCGACTGGCGATGGGTACGACAAACGCAGTGGCGTCACCTCCGGTGGGACGGCTCTGCATGTCCTTGCCGAGGCAAATCATCACTGGCAGTTGGGAGGCTTGAGATATCTGATTGACAATGGAGCCAACGTCAATGCCCTGGACAAAGATGGACAAACACCAGTTCATGTTGCAGCTGGAGGGTTAGTCCATGAGAACCGCGATGTGAAAGGTCTAGCGAGGCTACAAGCTGTGAAGATACTTCTTGACAATGGAGCTGACATCAACGCCCTTGACAACCACAAACTGACTCCCCTACATAAGGCATCGAATGCACCAGATGTCACAAAAGAACTGCTCAGTCGAGGTGCAGACGCAACCATAGGAAAGGAAAGCCCTTTATTCGAAGCAATTTTCGACCAGAACCAGGAAGTATTGGAAGCACTCCTCAACCATGGGTCGAGTCCCGACACACTGAGCGAAGCGAAACATAGTAGAAGCGTGCATTACAACCTGACTAAGTCACGCCGCGTCTATCCTGTTCTTTGCGCTGCCTTCGCTGAAAAGCTCAATTCGCAAGTTGTCAACACAGTGCCTTTGCTACGCACTCTCATTGGGCATGGAGCAAATCTCTATCTACCTCTGAACGATGATGAGACATTGGTCCATTTTCTCTTTGTGTACCCAGACTATGAAGTTATCAATGAGCTTCTGAAGCAGCCTTGCGCGTCACAAATCGACTTCAACCATCGCGACCAACGGGGCCAGACTGTTCTTATGGCTGCTTGTAATTGGCGGGAGACTTTACCTGGGTTCTCTCATAGACATTGGGAAAAGCTCCCGGCAGGACCTCCTGTGCGGATGCTGGATCTTGGAGCCGATGCAACCCTCGTTGACAATCTTGGCAAGACAGCGCTCCATCATCTGCTGAGTAACCCTGGCTTACCTGATGATACCCTCGTTGAGTTCATAAATCGAACAGAGGTCGCCCCAACCCTCTTTCAGAAAGATCAGGAAGGATACTCACCACTTCACTATGCTCTCCGACTATTGCGCCCTCAAGTCTGTGAAGAGCTTCTCACGAAGGGAGCTGACCTGCTTCAGCCCGATCTACAAGGCCGCACAGCTCTTCACTACATAGCCTCGCAATGCCTTCTCAATACCCGAGAACCTGGATCCCCAGGTCGACTGAATATCGAGCTTGGTGACGACTACTTCAATCAGTGCCATGCTCTGTGGAAAAAGTTCATTGTCCAAGGAGGTTCCATCAACGGTCCCGACAACGCTGGAAACACGCCTCTGCACACATACCTCTCTTCACCAACAAATAACGGTTATAACACTCACCCAGAATCATGTCATACTGACCACTACGCAATTCTGTTCCCGGAAGATAGCGGCGTGGATATTTTTGCGCTGAACAAATCAGGAGAGGGAGCGCTTCACATGATTGCCGGGAGAGTGAATACCTATAGCACGGTTGATGGACATGACAAGAAATTGTTTGTTTTGATGATGAATAAAGGTTTAGATCCACTGAAGGAGGATGAGAGGGGAAGAAGCGCGTTGGATATTGCGAGTGCTTGTGAGAAGGATGATATTGTTGGCTTACTTGGGAGGAAGTGAGGAAAGTAATGAGAATACTAGGTATAAGTTCGAAGGTCCATATCTGCTGCTCTCCAATTTATTCCGTATACGGCAAAAGTTCAAGCATGTCTAGCTTGCGACTCATGCAGATTCTAAGACATATACGCGACAATCACTTCTTTACAGGGCTAGTCCACAGAGCGTTCCCGAACCTCCCCTCTTTCAACGAACATCACTCCTAATGGAATGATATACGCGATTACTTCGGGGGTAAAGCGTTATGCTGCCTATCATGAACTTTGTTACCTGACACGGGATCAGTAGCCGTGCCCCTCGGTCCGAGGCCCCGGCTTCGTCGAGGCTGATAGTCGCACAATTGGTACAGTTGGCGCTAACAATTATGGAGTGTGGGGACGAAGCCGAGTACCTTCGGGATCTAAGTATCCGGTGCATGTCTCGTCTTGTACGATAGTGCATATGCAACATGATTCGTTTGGCGTTTCTATTGACGTTAATCAAAGTGCGGGGATTATCGAGCTGAAAGCAGAATAGCAATTATAAAAAGGTTGAAGAAAACCCTATTTTCACTTCTTCTGTCAAGTCTCTTATTGCTCTTCATTATTCACCATGGCTACCAACGGAACCAAGTCTCATCCTATTAACCTCAAGGACAACTATGTCCAGATCATCGATGGCAAAAGCGCCCCTACCCAAAAGACCCACCAGGGTATAAACCCAGCGACCCTTGAGAAGAAGCCCGAGGTCCCTGTCGCCACCCAAGACGACTTGAACCGAGCTGTCGACGCTGCTAGAAAGGCTTACAAGTCTTGGTCAAAGGTTCCATGGGAGGAGCGAAAGCAGAAGCTGTTTGCGTGGGCCGATGCCATTGAGGCCCAGAAGAAGGAATTCGCCGACCTGCTTGTCTCTGAGCAAGGAAAACCTGTAAGACCTTTAACTTGAATTGAGAAGAAGGGGATTGCTGACGATTTAGATTGCTCAAGCTTCTGGTGAGGCTGAGGCTGCGATTGCTTGGGTCAGAGGCCAAGCCAGCATTGATCTCCCCGAAGAAGTCGTCGAGGATAGCGAGAGCCGCAAGATCATCACGAGATACACTCCTCTTGGTGTAGCCGCTGCTATTGTCCCATGGAACTTCCCCCTCATGCTGGCAGCCGCAAAGATTGCACCTGCTCTCGTCACAGGAAACGTCATCATTGTGAAGCCATCGCCCTTCACGCCTTATTGCGGCCTGAAACTGGTTGAGTTGGCACAGCAGTTCTTCCCTCCTGGCGTTGTGCAGTCACTCAGTGGTGATGATAACCTTGGCCCTTGGATCACAAGCCATGAGGGTATTGATAAGATCAGCTTTACAGGTTCGACCAATACTGGAAAATTGGTGATGCAGAGTGCTGCCAAGACACTTAAGCGTGTTACTCTTGAGCTGTGAGTACAAGTCTCGGACGTGGTTATCGTAGCTAACATTTGGCAGCGGCGGTAATGATGCTGCCGTTATTTTCCCTGATGTCGACATTGAAAGCGTGGCTGAAAAGGTATGCTCTTTGACAGCCTAAAGCAAGAATCAATTTTGCTTACGAGTAATAGGTTTCTACACTTGCATTCATGAACTCAGGTCAGATCTGCTTGAACGTCAAGCGAATCTATGTCCATGAATCTTTCTACGAGAAGTTCCGTGATGCTGTAGTTAAGCACGTCAAGAACTACAAGCTCGGCGACGGTTCATCTGAGGGAACCAGCCACGGTCCAGTCCAGAACGAAATGCAGTACAACAGAGTGAAGACCTTCTTCGACGACATCGAGAAGCAAGGCTGGAAGGTTGCTACGGGTGGCAAGTTTGATCCTGCGCCCAAGGATGGTTATTACATCCAGCCTACTGTGATCGATAACCCTCCCGAGAACTCAAGGATTGTGGTTGAGGAGCCTTTTGGTAAGTTTCTCACGACACATAGTATTATAGGAGCCACTGACATATCAGGCCCTATCCTTCCTATCCTTTCATGGAAGGATGAAGATGAAGTCATTGAGCGTGCCAACGATACGAAGCTTGGTCTTGGAGCCTCCGTCTGGTCGTCGAACATCGAAACAGCAGAGCGAGTGGCTAAGCAACTCGAGGCGGGAACTGTCTGGGTCAACAACCATTTTGATATCACTCCCATGGCCCCCTTCGGTGGTCATAAACAGTCTGGAATTGGTGCTGAGTGGGGTATCAACGGACTCAAGGGTTTCTGTAATGTGCAGAGTCTCTTCGTGAGCAAGCTTTAGGTAGTAGGGGTTTTGATTTAGTTTAATAGAGACTAAGAATATCTCGACGGATTTCATCGTTTGATATTGTGCTAGTTGTTGCTCAGAGCCTTACAGCTTGACTTCTACTACCTGTCCACCAGAGACAGCATCGTTATTCTGCCCAGACGTAACAACGTACAGAATCTTTCCATCGTTACTGAAGGTTACACTACTAGGACCAGCAAGAAGCCCCTCCACAAGAACAGTTTATTTCCCTCCTCGAGTGATTTTGACAACCCTATCCTGCCAGTAAACAACATACGCGTTTCCATTTAGATCCATGGCAAAGTCATCCGGTGCATAAGGGGAGCCCTTTTCAAGCTTGGCAAGAACCTCGAAATCGCCAAGTTTGTTTCCCATATCATCAATCTTGACTCGATTGAAGGACTGATGAGCGGTGTTGGTGAAGTACAGGTAGTCATTGAAAATCTTGATCCCGTTTACACCAACGGGGAAAGGCCCGCCAGAAACTGGAGCAAGTGCTTTGTCTTTGATGGCTACTTCAACATGTCCAGTAGTTGTATCGATTCTCAGAATCTCACCCCTTTCGGCATCAGCAGCAAGAATGATGTGTCTATGGCGTGGCAATGCCAAGATGCCATTGACCGGCCCGTACTTGGACTTCTGAAAGACAGTAGAGACGGAGACCTTATCACCATCAAACTTGAGAAGGGAAAGGTTCATGGTGTCGTTCTGATACATCCCCTCAAAGATACCTCCAATAACAGCAAAGACATCTTACCCAACCTCCGCGATACCAGACAGTGCGTTCACTCCCTCGACTTTGAAAATAGCGCGGGGTTCAGCAGGGGTACTGTTCGGAGAGAAAGAATATACTTTGCCTTCTCCGATTGTAGTCATCAGAAGATCGCCGTTGGAACGAATGGCAACGTTTTCGATCCAAGTGTGTGGAATTTGGACGAGTTCAAGGGCCTTTGGTTGGAGCGAGGAGTAGTAAAAGGCTCCGGCACTGATGAAAGCTATGAGACTTGCCGTGAGTGCATAACGCATGATGGATTAGATCTTATGATTAATATGGTGACTTGAGATGGTAGATGCAGGGTGAGCTTGATGTTGTTAGTCTTCAATTATTGGGTTACGAGAAGCTATTGATGAGGGAATGTGAGTATTTATGTGATCGATGGATATCTTGATCAACACCTGTTTGTCAGCCCCGGATTTAAGCTACTTGATTACGCGATTCGTATACCAAGTCTTATGATGGTAAAGGAATCCATTGGAACGACCCGATACAGGGTCTCAAAGTTATGAATAGTCGTGATTGGCCAGACTGGCTAACCCCATTGCCTAATTTCGTATTCACAGCTTCATGATTGGCCAACCATATTCTCCGAAACGAGAGCTGTTCCTTCGGTGGACTGCCAAGAATAACAAGTTGGACCCAATTCTTGAAGATACAATACAAAGGCTGCCTAGACTAGTTCTTTTCGTTCCATTCTTGACCGTTTCTTTGTGTTGGTCGCTGTTCTACAGAACATGTTACTGCTGACTTGAACTCTGGTACTCAGATGTTTGCTATATCCTATTCTAGCCTGACAGGCAGCCGCGGCATCACAGATTACAAGTGCACCTCATACTATGAATAGTCGCTCAAAGAACTATAGACAGAATCAAAGGAACTGCGATGGCGAAAGAGAGACTTTCATCATTTGACAAGACGGCAAAGGATAATTCACCCGCTGCCTAGTAGTAACATGTCGTTTTCATTCACTTGAGTAGACAGTCCAGAAACATATAAAGATTAGAGAACGGACATCTCATCCTTTCCATAATCTCAAAACCCACATCAAGAAACTGACTTTCAAACTCAACCCACAGTCTCTTACGAGTTGATCCTTGACGACAGGACTGAGCTGAGGGCCTTGAACTTTCAAGATGTCGTAAGTCATAACCCTGTCAATTCCGAGAATGTTCAGAGCCAGAGCTAACTACGTTAAAGTGACACAGACCAAAAGATCTGTCTCATCAGTCAACTGCAGAGCACTCTCGCCAATCATGCTGACGTGATGAGTCTCCTTCCACCCAATGATAGCATCGTGTCAAAGATGCGTGAAATCGACAGTATGTTGCAGGAACAGATTGCTTCGTTGGAACATGAAGTTGCAGAAGCAGAGCCTTCTACATCAGATGGTGGAGTGTCTACTGAATCTGCCCAAGCACCCCATACACTTGACGCTGTACCAAGAACACCTGTTCCAGCAACGGAGAGTGACGACTTGGCTGGGCCTTACGGAAGGGATCTTCCAGATAGGCCCATCACTTCAGAAGAGATGGAAAGATTTCGACAGCGGCCACCGCCTCTTGAAATCGTGGATGTTCAGAGGCCGATGGTCGTTTCTAATGTCAGGAGGAATGGGCAGAGAGAGCCATTCAGGAGTTCTGCATTGAACAGGCTGGTTCCCACGCCTGCCAATACACCGTTTTTGCATAAACCAATGAAATGAAAGCCATGCGAATTAGGTGGAGGTTGGTGAAGGCAGTAACGAGGGCTTGAGTCATATTGCTTTACTAGGAGAGAAGACTAGAAAACGAAAATGCGATATTTCTTTACTGTCTTCTTGGAAGTAGGTAAATAAATTGATTCCTTTTCCGCAACAGAAACTGGTGCTTTAGTCCGTGGATATATCCAGCCCCTCAGAGAGCAAGAAAATCTCTGACGTTTAGATCAGAGTGCCAAAATAAACTGGTCTAAAGGCGCGCTAAGATATACTAAACTTACCTAAGTCTTTTTATCACTCAGAAAACAGGCCCTAAGTTTTCTTGCCTCCCTTGCCAGGGAAGGCTATCGCATTTGGCTCTTTTATCGACAAGTGGTAGTGGGTAACCTTTCATTAACCTTTGTGAGACGCACGTAGAGCCGTTAACAAATTTCTCGATCACACCAAAGTGTGTTTCTCCGCGATGGTTTAATGGCCAGTGAAAGTCATGGTGTGCTATAGGATGTTATATCTGCGACCAGAGCCAACATGGTAGCCATTGGTTACAATAAAACGTTTATGCTCCCCTGGAAGTCCATGGAAAATAATGGAAGGTGTTGTTCTTGATTCGTTGTCTAGATCTGTCTCGTCGAGAGATCTGGTAAGGTTTGCCAACGAATCTAAATCTATCGGCAGCCTCTCACCATCAGGACAGCCTGTCTTTGGCGATCTCGGGCACTTTTTTGATATCAAATGTTTCGTAATTCCCTATCACAGAGAAAATCTTATTTCAAAGCAATTCGTCCATAACTGCGTACAATCGTCCATCGTGATCAACTCGACTCTTGTTGGCTTGCCTTTCGGATAGGGTTCAGTGTTTTTATTCGGTAGCGAGGTGAGGGCAGCTGTATGATTTGTCGGAAGTTTAACCTTATAATTGACTTGTGATGGGTATGCGACTTTCCTATTGCTCTCAACCTCCTTTTAAGTCTCCCTCCTTGAGGAGCAAGGGGAGACACCATCTGCTACTCCTAGATATGGACAAATCAGTCAAAATCTAGGTTTTTCTATTTAACTTAAGAGAAGACACATGGCCTTGAAACGTGTCTATAAATGAAGAGTAACCTGCCTGGTTACTCCCCTCCTTTTTCTTCATCAAACAATCCCCTCTTCCACATACAGACAGAGACACCATTATACCAACACTGAATCATCTTTCAACTCTCTTCTTCAAGCCCATCTCAACTACCAATCCAAACTATTCTCAGCATTACATTGCACTCATCACAATGTGTTGCGGAAGCTCTAGGGACAAAAGGGCGGCCAAGAGTCTTGCGCGTAAGACGGCTTCTGAGTATAGAAAGTCTGCTATTCCAAACATGGCGGCCCAGCCCATGAGGGCTTCTACCCCGAAGATGGCTCCTGGCGTCGCAAACGCTGGCCGCTGGCCTCCCAAAAGCTTCGCAGAGCCTAGCCGAAATTCCCTCGAACAACTCAGGCAGCAGGTGCAGAATGACATGGCCGCGAGTCCTGTCAGGGTGAACACGCCCTCACGGCCTGTTCACTACGAACAATACCAAAGACCCGCGGAAACAAAAGAAGATATCTGGGCCCGTACTCTCAGACAAAAGAAATCACGAGGCTCGAAATGGCGATAGATCGGTGGAATTTTGCATGAGCCAGTCTCGTTTACCTTTTCCCCCGTAGAGGTACCTGTTACATGAGAGCAGAGGCACAAATCCTATACCGCTTCTCAACACGATCCATTTGGTGATCCGGACGTCAACGATCACAGCAATGGCAAAAGTCAACCGGAAGTAGATGGTATCTAAGCTCAGAGGTTTCATACTTGATTCAGGATACCAACACTCCTCGCTCAGAGATAAATGATGTTGGTCTACCACCACGCACCAGTTTAGTCAATCCTTGATGTAGCTCATAGCTATGCAAGCAATGATATTCGATCCTTCTTTTCTCTAGAGAAAAAACCGAAAAACACACACACATAAAAGAAAGAAAAAAGGAAAAGATCTTATGTTCTCATTGGGCAATGTTATTACTTAGGAAACTGGTCCATTCTGAATTTGGGTACTGGCTTGATTTGAAACGATCAGAAGGCAAGGGAAAGGGTTAGATGCTTGGGTAGGACAGGGGTCTAGGGGCTTGGTCTCAATGCGACGATGGCTTGATTTCCTCCGGGATTCAGGGTCTTCTAGAACTTGGGCAATTAATTGAATATAAATTCACTTCTTGGATCGGGTTCTTGGCGACTGAATAAGCCTAAGCCGCGAAGCGCCGCCTGCGTTAATAGGTCACCGATATTGGATAATTCCAGACGCCGCCTAGCAATTCTGAAAGTAACTGCGTCTTATCCAGAGACTAGAAGTAGCTCTGAGGCTTGAGTCAAGTTTTTAAGTTCTTGCAAAATGCTTACCAACGTGAATTCGGTCAACCATTTCACACATATCATTCAAGATGACTCCGTCGCTGAAGAAAGCCACCGCGTCTGATCTTTGGCTTCCATCCTGTTCTTGTATCTTGAAGATGTCGACATTATTTTAAGAGCTCTTTGGGGGGCCTAAAAACCGGCGACTGACGTCTAAACGAAACACCACTTCTGCTCAGATCGCTATTAGTGATGGGTCTCCACCATAGTTCACAAGGATCCTTCCCCTGCTGTTGTTGTATATAACGTGCCAATGCAAAAGAACTCGGCACGTCAACACAACGCTATGGTGGCAGGTTGTAGATGTTCTGGACATACTAGAGGCAGCCGTATCGACGTCAATAAGGTCAATTTTGTGAGGCCTGCCGGATATAAATGCTCTTACGAGGTGCCAGGATCGGTACTAAGTTCTATTAGTGACTATAATCTCTCAGTCACAAATTTCAACTGCAAATAACAAATCTAGCTCACGATAGCTGGGGTCAATGTACAGCATTGAGTTGAGGCTGGGGAGCCATCGTACCATATATCGCTCGACGGAACAGCCTTTCCTACCTGCGGGTGTCCATCTAGAACGAGATAAAAATGTTTCAAGTCCTTTTCTTCGAATTCCGGACTTGCGCAGTAAATAATGGAATGACTCTGTTGTGTGCTAGGAGTGGACACTGTAGATATAGACGAGGCGTCAAAAAGCGAAGACTGGTTGGATAAGCCACGAGGGGTTTCTTGAGTCTTTTCTCTGGTTGTCTCTGAGCCTTTCATAGTAGAATGAATAGTCTAGGAAGATCCTAGCCACTATATACTGTATTTGACATACATACAGCAAGATATACTTCTTTACTCTCAGGTTCTGTAAGTCTATATAATCAAGTTCTATACAAAAAGCATGTAGCAACTTTTCAATGGAACACTCGAGCAAACTACGCCCCATCTAGCATCATTCGAACTTCGACTGCTCTACTACTCAGAATCGTAATCATTATATGCATCCCATTTCCTCTGCAAGTCTGGCGGCATCCCACAATATCCAACCGGCTGTTCAACCCCAGGACCCGGTTCCTCAGGCCGGTACATAATATCCTTCAACTTACCCGTGCCGCGCAGCAATTTGAGCATTTTCGGGGTCTTAGTATCCCTGTTATCGGGGTCCCAGAGATTGCTGATGTAGTAACTGAGGGAGTATACGATGCCTTCCCGGTCCGTATATAGATACCGCTCATTACGTCGCGCATCATGCGCCACATCAAGAGCCTCCAGCATAGCTTGCAGCGCATCTGGTCCTTCATCTATGGCGAAATGCAACACTGTCTTTCTTCGATTGCGCCAAGACAGATCCGTTTTTCTGGCAAGCAGCTGCATCGTCTTTACCCTTCGCTTCTCAAAAGAACCCTCAGCGTTGGCAACCCTACACCACGGCCGTGCCTCAGAGCGACACGCCACTACGAGAGGAACCATCATTCCAAAAGCCTCGTGTTCGAGATCTGCGCTGTGCCATTGTAGAAGCCACCGGACAAATTCTGGTAGCGCGAGCAAAGCAGCTGTGTGTAGTGACCCATTATTTACATCTTTACCGCCACCGAGAGAAATGTAGGCTTTCAGGTTGCCTAGATAAAGGGCCGCATCGCTTAAAGGCAGGTTTTGAGTCATGAATTTGGTGGGATCGGGTGTTTTGGGCTTCTGGCTTAGATATGAGAATGAACGTCCTGGAATAACACACATTCTTATGTCTTTGCCGTGTAATTTGAGGAGAGATTCAAGAACGGGGTTGCGTTTGGGGTCGAGCATACAGGCGAAAGCCGCTGATACCTGGGAACTGGGTGTCGAGTATAACAAATTTGCTTGTCATCGTCAGCCATCAAATCGATAAAAGCAGCTCAAGGGGTACTTACCATCATCTCCCTTGGCGACCAGAGCTAGTAGGGTTCTGTTTGATATCTTCAAGTCCGACATGAGTCCCCAAAGCAAAGGTGTAAGCGGCTCACGTTTCCACTGTTTGCATAAAGAAGCCGATTTCATCGTCCCCGCTGACACCCCGTAGTGCAGCAGCTTTTCTACCAAAGTCCCTCCGTCAGGGAACTTGGCCATAGCCTTGTACAGGAGAGTCGAGTCTCTGAGATGAGCTTTGCGTAATGCAGACATGCAAGTCTTCAGCCACGTGAGGACCTCCTTTTCCTTGGTGCAGTGCTCAATTAGAGCTAGAGTTACGGCGTCAACATTCGCATATGGACACATGGCTCTGAGAGCGGCTTCATTTCCCGCTTTGCAAGCTAGGACAAAACACTTGGCGCCGTCTGCACCCGGGCTAGCTCCTCGCTCAAGGAGCAGTTTCATGGTATCCATGTCCGGGGCATTCTTCAACGTGTCGATGAGTGCTAGGGTGAGTTTGTCCTCGGTGATTTTGTGTTTAAGAAGACTAGTATAAACCTTGACTCTGAGCGCTGGCTTTAGTGCCGAGGAGGTTCGTACCAAATCGAACGCTGCAGCAGCGGTATTATCGTCCCTGATAGATTGGATGAGCAGATCGGTAATCTCAGCTGATTTGAGTTTGAAAGCCAATTTTAGAGGGAGGAATTCCTTCAATCTCACATCAGCACCATGCTTGAGCAACAGTTTTACTATCCCCACGTCAGGAGTCCCCTCGTTAAGTGATATGATGAGTGCTGCCGAGGCAGTAGTGGTTGAAACACTTCCGGTGTTGAGCAAGGCTTCGTAAATCCAGAGACGCCTCTCGACCGCCATGGCTGAGGATACTGCTTGAGCAAAGCACGCATTTACAGCGCTGGTGGGCTCTACTTCGCGAACTAGTAGTGTGAATAATTCTTTGCTGCTTGTGGTGAGAGTCGCCTCGAGGTGAGCCGCCGTGACTTCTACACCACGTTTAATGAGCATCAACGGAACTACAGTAGAGTCTCCATGTTGTTCTACCATGGTACGCAGTAGGCTGGAAGTTTCGTTCTTCTTGAGCCCTGGCTTGGCGTCTAGTAATAGCCCTAGGACAGATTCTTTCTGATCGTGATTTAGCTTGGGCGATCTAAATGCCGCAATGCAAGCTGTGCTGATGGACTCCCCGCTTGGTCGACGTGAAAGCAGCATCTCCAAAATGGTCGTGGATCTTGAGGAGAACGCAGCAGCAATACCAAGAGATTTAGTGCTGACAAGTGGCTTGTGGGCAAGAAGGATCTTGAAGCCTCTGTCATCTCCTGACTTCGATAGAGCCTCCAGTGTTTCGTCGTATAGTACTTCAGACTGACCAATTTCCGCGTTACCAGCCTTATCGAGGAGGAGTCTCATCATTTCGAGCCTTGTTTCTCGAAGCTTTGTCTTCTTTGTCGCTGTAAAGCCAGTCTTGAGAGAAGTGGTAGTTGTATTAGCGAACAGCAAAGTCTTCAACAAGGTGATGTTGCTCTCCTGCACGGCAAACCGTATCATCACGCCCTGCTGAAGGTTTATATCGAGGCCATACTTCATGAGACAAGTAATAATAGCAGCCATGTTTGGATGGTCCTCCAGTAAGTTTGGGACCTCTGTAAAGTCTATCCCTGATCCATTTGATTGAAGCACTAGCTCCAATGTCTGTGTATCGGCACTACTCGTCTCAAGCAGTGAGGGAAGAAGTATCTGAACAGCAGCTTTCGTCACCGGACAAGCTTTGCATAGAATCTCGAGCCTGGTGTAGTCATTCAATGCAGCTGCGTAAGCATTACCCTGGTTATAGTTCGCATCTGCACCATGCTTAACCAACAAACGGATAATATCCAATGCACGAGGGCTCTTGGATCCAGCGGCTACCAGGAGTGTCTTGTCAAGACCTATTCCTCTCGCGCCATTGTTGAGAAGGAAATGTATGATATCGTACGTGAGATTGCCACCGTTCTCTGCGATGCGCGAAAAGGTCTTGGGCAGGGCTTCTGATATTAGTGCCGTGTGGGGAAAGGATTTACAGACAATCTCTATGACTGGGAGAGATGCTTTGTGAATTGCGAGGTGAAAAACATTTAATCTGCCCTCTTTTCCAGGCAGTGGTAACTGATATCGGAGTATAACCTTAAGGAGCTCCAGATCGGGGTCGGGAGATTGAATGGTAAGACACAGTTGTTCAAGGAGAGCTTCTTTCCATATACCTTTATCAGCGAGCATTTTGACAGCTATGCGTCGAATTGCTGGATTTATAATCTTCATTGCGTCTGATAGTGCAGGAGAAAGCTCGTCGTCGCTGATATCCCCTTGCAGTAGGATCCTCAGCATCTGGACATCAGCAAAGCTGAGAGCCATTTGGATGGACTTGTACGTGATGGTTGCACCCATTCTCTGGAATACATCAACAGCACGATGATGCCTTTTGGAAATGGCTTCGATGAACTTTTGATCCAGTGGTTGTCCTCCAAATTGTAAGTCGTTTGCAGCCAACATACTCAGAAAACGAAGCATGTCGTCCTCTGAAGTGTCAAACCGGACAAGTGACAGCAGGTTTGGAACGTCGTCTCTTCCTCTGATGGCGGCAAGCATTATTCCGAGAATGGAAAAGTCCATCATAGACACAGCCTCCTCGATGGATGGACGTACTCCGGCTTTGATTAGAAGGTTGATCATGGAGGTCCTTTTGGCCATGACGCTGTAAGACATCTCTTGCCGAAGGGCCGGCACGTCTCTTAGAAGATTTGTTTCATCAAGGAGGCAATAGAGCGTATATCTTGTCTCGTAATCGGGGTTTCCCGAGATGCGCTCGCATGCTTGTACGGCAACATTCTCATGCTCGACTCCGTTTCCTGTAGTGCTTAAGAAAGATGCAGCACTGAATTTCTGAACGGAAAACATGGGAGGCTTCATGGAGGTTCGAGTAGTCAGGTAGGAAAGAAGAACAGCGACAGCGGCAACATTGTTCGCATCGATGGCTTTGAGAAGATATTCCCCGGTTGCGATATCTGGTCGGTGATGAATGCATTGAAGCAGAATTCCTGTCTCGCATATCCCGCGGGAACCCCCTTCAATGTTTGCTTCCAGGGAGTATTGCCAGTCCTCGACATTCATACCCTTTGGAGCCGAAAGCAAAAGCCCTATAACATCGACGTCGTTCTTGGTAATAGATAGTCGCACATAATCTTTGCATATGGGTAAGATGCACGCTCCAAAGCTTAGAAGAAGCTTCATTGGGGGAATGTCGCGTCTGGCGAGCGCAATCACAAAGGCTTGATTCAACAGATTCGGCCCTGCGCCATACCGGCACAGGAGATGGATGTACGGTATGTTTTCCTGGCCCGTGACAATGCTCAACCAATTAGACAATCCATTGTTTGAAGAAGTTGAGCGACGAAAGATGCTGGATTGCCTCTTTTGTAACTTGCTGTCTTTGAAGTGCTCCCACAGCTCATCCAGCGAGTCAATGTGCACAGAAGCAAGCACTGCATGCGCTACCTGCACATCGGGCAACGGAGCCGCCGAGAGAAGCTCATTCAAAGCCTTTCCAACCTCATGTTTTGTAAAAGTCCATCTTTCTTCATTCAGCTTCAAGTTTCTTCGGCTCGGTACGCGCAAGAGATGTCTCTTTTGTTGATCTGGCGGGCGGTAGCCTGCATCGCTTGTACGTGCCCTCACGAGCAATGCACGTGCAGCACTGCGATGTTCAACAGTTGTCGAGGCTTCATAGTCGATCGGCGAAGGAGTTTTGAGCGTCTCGAGTGGGGAGGGAGGGGAGAGGCCGGCATAGCGAGAGAGGATATCGAGATTGGGGGAAAAGGTTGAGCCAACAACAAGGCTCGAGAGAACACCATTTTGACTATCCATCCTCCAGCTATTACATATCTATTGGCACTGGGATGGTGAGTAGGCAAGTGTACTGTCGATACGCACCGAAACGAATGGCATTTCGAAAGTGAGAATGAAATGATAGAGTAGTAAAATTACAATCAGCCCGGCTACCAAAACCAAGGCCATCTCTGTCACCGAGTCCCAGTCCGGGTACGAGTCTTTCAGCTCGCGAAACGAGCCAATCGCCCTGAAAGTGAGGCGCCGGGGTGCTTCAAAAATAGGCATTGTGTAAGTACCGAACCCCTCTTCAGCCGCACGCAGACAGCCCGTCTGATTTTCGACTTATCCGCTGGGCTTTGCAGCCACCAGGTGATAAGTCGCCTTAGCTGCAGCATTGTGTAGGCTACGTGTCAGTCAGTCATAGAGCATCAGTGAAAATAAGGCTCTCGTGGGCAATTGTTCTTCCTTTGTAATTGTTCATACAAACCTCGTCCTTCAGGGAATGATTCAAATGCTAAATACTCGAGTATGCTTAACATATTCTTCCAATTCCATTGTTACCTGTGGCTGGTTTTGTGGAGCAATCGGCTAATCTGCTAGATTGAAAATGTCGTTCTGAACGACTGCTTTCATGAAATAAGGCTCCGGCCTCCACGGTCGCTTTGGCCCCCATGTCTGGATGCATGGGGGCTTGCAGATGGCTTGAAAATATAGGCAGTCATCTCTTTTTTCAGGTTCATTGGTGCCCCCAACTCTGGATGTACAGCTGTGTCCAGGCCTCGGCCGGGTGGCCATCTCGTCTCATATATGATGATAAACCGATGGCGACTCACTCAAGTTTTGTTACTCCGTTAGACCATTCACCCATACTTTGCCATCCGCTCGGTGAATGCTACAGCAGTCTGAATCACCATGGACCCTTCACGCGATCCATCTGCCTCGGTCAAGCGATCCGTCAAGTCCAACACTAGAAGCTCCAAAGACAGTATTGCCAGACTTGCAGATGATCTTCTTCGTCAATCTCTTACACGCAAGCCTGAAATTGCTGCCCAAGAAGCATCAACGTTGAAGGCCAAGACGCCCCGGTCCTCAGCAAGCGTCACTCGCTCAAGCATATCCAAAGCCAGAGGCTCCTCTGCAGCAGATGAATTGCTCCGCGCCTCTTTGGTTAGTGATGCTTCAGGTTCTGGGCCAAGCGTACCACCTTCCTATCGAACCCATAACAATGTTCCAAGCCCATCGTCAGTAAGCAGAGTCAAAGATAGCTCGACTATCTCGGCTACTTACAGCAAGAGTCGGCTATCAGCACTCAAGTCAGAAGTTGCGCGTGCCAACGCTGCAGCTCCAGCTTACTCCAAATCTGACTTGTTCAAAAGCTCCTGTTCCACTGATATCCTCTTCCTGCTTGACACAACATACTCTATGAATAGCTACATCGAGACAGCAAAGAATCAAATCCGATCCATCGTCAAAGAGATCAAAGAGGTTTTCTTAAACGAGTCAAATGTGCGTGTCGCGGTGGTTGGATACAAAGACCATGGCGATGAGCCCAACATAGAATTCCTCGACTTCACTACATCTGTCACGGAGGTGTACAACTTCTTGGCCAGCCTTCAGGCATCTGGTGGTGGAGACATCCCCGAGGATGTTCTGGGTGGTATACAGAAGGCTATCAATGCCTCATGGATGCAGCAGACCAGATGTCTGATCCACATCGCCGATGCCCCTCCTCATGGACATGCTCTACATGACTACGAGGAGAGTGATGATGACTACTACAGAACAGCCAGTGAACCCCATGGTCTCACACATGCAAATCTTCTCAGTCGACTTGTCAAACTCAAGGTCAACTATGCTCTTCTCCGAATCAACTCATCTACCGACCGGATGGCCCTTGAATTTGGTAAGTCCTACGGCTGTGGTTTCTCGGGGGCCGACGTAAAGCTCCATGAAAAGAATTCGTACAACATGGCGATTGAGGACTCGCTCATCTTGGCCAAGTCACGGGCCAAGAGAACAGCCACGAGCACTGGGCCTCTTTTCGAAGAACTACAGCTCGGAACTGGATACACAGCCATCAAGCATTTAGTTGTCAGCACGGTCACGTCTTCAGTATCGCGTACAGCAAACCGCTTGACTCTGGCAATGAGGGGCGGGAGCCGCGGTGGCTCGCACATGTTTGGGCGCCCAGAGTTGACCGCTATCTTGGAAGATGGCAGCGTTGCGAGAAGTTTGACCAGCAAAGGCGTTGCTCTTGAGACATCACCACCGCGCTGGAATACTCCTGGCTGGCTAGACAAGAAGCTAGCCACGGAGGGCTTCTGTTTAGACTTGAGTGTCCATGGAGCTGATACTCTGGATGCAATGTTGGACAACGACGAGAACATCAAGCTTGGACTTATCAAGCTCGATATCAACGCACGTTCCAAGCCTTTTGCTGAAGGATCCCTGCGCGTCGCAGCGTATGCTCGCCCAGCTGCAACCACAAGTAAATTCGTTCTCAAATCATTCAAACACCCTGAACACAGACTAGCCAATCTAATTGAGGATATGCGAATGCAAGCACTCTGCAAAGCATTTGCGCTAGAGTTCAACGGGCTTGTCAAGTCTTCGAAGCCTATCGATTTTATCACTACGCTTTGTCTTCAGGACATGTCTCGCGGATCTAAATCAGACGACAATTTATCGCTGGAGCCGTTCATTGATGGCGAGTACATCAAGTACAACAGCAACGGGGCTTATGTTCTGGAAGACGACAGTAATCCATTCAACGAGATTGCGCAAGCCTTCTCACATTTCACCTTTGAGCGCTCCTGGGGCCATTTCCTCGTCACGGATCTTCAAGGTGTAGGAAACTCCTTCACTGATCCTGCAATCCAGACCAAGGATCCTGAACGCTTCAAACTCGGCGAAACGAACCTTGGTGAAGAAGGGTTCAAGTTCTTCTTCGCCTTGCACGAATGCAAAAAGACATGTCGTCAGCTGGGGCTTCTGACAAACAAGGAAATGCTTATGTCTGGCAAGTTCACATTCAGATCAAAATGGCCAGCCATGGACCCGACCGTTTGCTGCTCCAACAAACTATGTCGCAAGATTATCCGACTTGCAACAGCTAACAAATCGTCTGAGTATCCTGAGCATAACTGGTGCGATGGGTGTTTCCCGCAACTGAAGCTTAGTGAGGCAAAGGTGGCATGTGGAGGATCGAAACATAATTTTCAAGTCTCAAGGTTTTATCATGAGAGTCAAGGCGAAAGCACACCGACTGTATGTGAAGAGCATAGGGAGAAGGATACCACTATTACTAGTGTTGTTGGAGGTGGGCTGTGGGAGACTACCAAGTCGACTGAGAAGAAAGAGATTTTAGGGCGATTATGGTAGACTTCTAGGTTATTATTCAAGGATAATAGCACATTAATTCGATCTAGCACCATCCACATGATGCCACACATAGATACCCACTCGTTAAACATGGTCACGTTTGCATCCGCCTCCACAGCGTATACAACCATTACAACTCACCCCCTTGGCCATCTCAGAACAGCGCGGTGCAGTCTTGGTGGTGAACATCTCTTCAGTAAAACCTCTATAGCAAGAAAGCCGGCGCTCAGAGTTGAACGTCCGGACCATCTCAGGCGCAGCACGTCGGACGAAGTCAGCTTCAACCCACGAGGCTTCAGAAGCGCTGTATCCAGTCCAATGAATCCAGTATTCCTCTTGTTCGCCACCGTTCGGAAGGTAGAAAGCGCGATAGCCTAGAACACAAAATACGTGACGCTTTCCTATACCAGTAGCATACTCTCGACTTCCAGAGAGCCGCCAGAAATCGATGACTGCTGGCTCGTTGATCTTCTGTACGTTCTCCTCTCTCAGTATGATGGGTTGCATGTTGGGAAATCTGACTTCGAGGTAGACTGTGTCCGGTTCTTCAACGTAGAAGTTGAGAATTTCTAGATCAGATGAAGCCTGAGTGTCCGGAAAAGGAAGAATATTATGACCTGGAATTGTTTTACGGGTGACGTTGAGAGTCTCTTCATCTTTATTTGTAGACATAGGAGACGGCCAATGTGTACCAGGTCTCAAAAATGAGTTCCCTATGGAAAAGTTGAAGCGCGGGAAGTAATCGTCTGCTGGATCATCAGTCCCCATCATCGGTTGAGATGAAGACTCCCTTCGAAGAGATGGTTTGCTTGAGACCCTGGGAAGGTGTTGATCTAGAGGAGACACAACTGATTCGCGACGGCGAAGACCTGATATCCTGGTTAATATTGTTAAGGCACTAGACATTGAACAACCGACTTACCTTGTGAAGCTATAGAGAAATTCCATTGCGCAAGAGTCGCTCTGATAGTCTCGGATGACATCGTGCCAGCGATGATGCGTATCGAGATTGGGGTTAGGAAAGGTTAGCGAGGCAATAACTCCAATAGACTAGAGTTGCGAGCCAGCGTAGCCTGCGGAGCAGAAGAAAGCAGTTGAAGAGTTTAGTTCAAGAAAAGGGAACTTGTCAAGTCTTATAAGTCAAAGGAACATGCTCCTCGTGAGTTCATCATTCTTTAATCTTGGCAACATGTACATGCAACAGACTGCTGCATATGGTCCGAGCTGCTCGTGCAACCATTTAATCTGCATGCTAAGCAATATGAATAGGCTCCCTTTGTTGCTCATTCAATGCAGCATTTACGGTGAGGATAATGCTAAAGGTGGAATGCCAAATGTTTGTTGATGCATGGGCAGGCTTTGACGATGAGGCGCAAAGCCAATGTGACAGCGCATCAATTCGAGAGATTGTTTCGACATCTAAGCCAAGAGACGAAATGCCACTTGAAATCAAGGCACCACTATGTGAGGACCCAGAAAATATCAGGCGATGATGAGAAGAAAGTTCAACAGATTATGGCAGTAGAGAGATGGTAGCTAGCTGGGCTATGGATAAAACAGAGCAGAGTCTATACACTTAGACCAACAATAATGCTAATCCTATGCCATCTCTGTTGTCCTGCTTTAGACACCCTCATGTATTCCAGTCTGGGATTCCTTCTGCCCTTGAACCCCTGCTAGACTGCGTCGGCTATTCATTCTTTTGGGAAAGTTGGAAATCTCCTTTTCACAAGACGCGACTTCATCCTTGGCTGCTTCGTACCGAGCACGAGCATGGCGAAGACGCTCCCGAACATCCTTGAGATTCCTCTTCATCTATCTGGTCTCCCGGTTGCCATGGTGTGGGTGTCTCTTGCAGGGGGACTGTTTTGTTGAGGTAGTTGCCTTAGCGTGGGGAGCTGTGCAGGGGCAAGGTTGGTTAGTGTTTGAAATCTGACACTTCAGATTGGTGACTTACTAGTGTTTCGTGCTGCGTTGTTTGGCTTGAGCATGGCGTTTGGGTGGCTGTACACGCTTGGTTGCTCATTATCAGGGGTATTGGCAGGGTAAAGACGCTTGGGCAGATTATTGTGCCGCTCCGGGCGAGAGAGACACTTGCCCATGATCTTTGCGTTTTTGTGTTATTCTCTCTTGTAGGTTAGAAACTGGGTATTTAGTAGAATTCCAAAGCCAAAAGGGAGTTGTCTCTTCTCGGTTGAGAGAGGAATATGTGGTGGCAAAGTCGAAGGAGAAGCCATGGCTTCAGGCACGACTGTCAACGCGTCGAATAGGTGCTGTAGCAGTTCTCATAAGATTAACTTGGGAACCTGCTTATGAGACCCAATCATCTCTGTTGTTGTTGTTGTTTGAAGCATCCCGAAAGCTGCGTCCGTCCGCGGCAAACTGCATATCCTGGCCCACATCGAACCAGCATTTGAATATTTGCTTCAAACACTGAGGGATTAGATCGGTTGCTATTTTTACATTATAATCAACCATTCACTTGAATATAGGCTGAATGTTTCCTGCCAGTTTTGTTATATATTACCAGTGGATGACACTTGCATCACTATAAGAACAACTCCAACTAGATACTATCTCAAAGTGGGGAATCTTCCGCTTTGGAGTCGTACAGGAATGTTGACTTCGATCTCAGGCAATACCGTAACTCTCAAGTTGAGGATTACTTATAACATATTTCTTCATCCTGTCATCTCATTTCCCTTTAAACATTCTGTACTATTACAGAAAACTGACCAATCAATAGCTAAGCCGATTATACGCTACCTCCTTAATGGCCGGGATATTGATTGCTCCCGCGTACATCCAACAATTAGGGATGCCACAGAACCTTCAGCATAAGTGAATGCATCATAAACCACTGGCTTTGCCACACGAACGGCGGCGTCTGTCTTCAGGTTTGGCTGTGCCCAATCAACGCCTCCACTTGAGACCTTGTGTAACTCTAACCCGTGTCTGCCCGGCTAAGCACCTTAAATCTGTTTGTGCTACAGGCATAACGCATCCATGAGAAATTAATCTCCAGGCCCGATACAGAAAAGTTCGTGGCGCCCAGTGTTCAGCCTTGACATCCGCCCTCATGGTTCAATATCTTGACCGCACCAAGCAGAGAGATACAACACATGTAACAAATATCAATCAACTTCAAGTCTCTCTACCGTCAGAAACACAAACCAGGCCCTATGAGCGCCCTGTACAGGCCATCGACAATGTCTACGATCCAGGCCGCTATGGCACAGCTTTTACCTGCCGAACGGCAAGCTCGTGAAGGTGGAGCGTTGTTATCGCTCAACGCCTCTATCAGACGAACCCTTCTCATTATCGAACCGGAGTGTCAGCTAGCTCGTCAACTACGCAGGATTCAGACAGAGATCCGCCGTTATATCCTTGTTACTCTCGTTGAAGAGGAAACAGCAGATACAGCTCAAGGATCAAATCAACATGAAACGTTCCTTGGGGATATCTTGCCTCATCCCGACACCATTCTTCCAAGCATCAAGCAAGAACTACGCTATGACCCTGTCATACTATCCTCGCCTGCAGTTGGTGGTACACCTGGCGAGACGCCTGAACGGAAAAGACGTCCAACTGCAGTAATCATGAATGAGTCAGACGATGCAAATGACAAATCTCCAATAGCAAGGAAGCGAGCGGCTGACAACGAATTCGACTCGGTCGCTAAGCGCCCCAAGGACATGGCTCAGTCTAATGACGAGAGGCCTCTTCGCTGCAATGTGATGCTGTTATGGGGGATTAAACGTGGCGGGAATGGTGTCCAAAGTCAGCCGTTTCCATGACTCGTGTCCTTCTGTGCTTTCCCTCGGGTCGGGAAATGATGAACATGATATTGGGCAAGCAAAACGAGAGGAAATTTTAGCAAGGAACCATGGCATATTTGGATCAAAAGCATTGTTCACTGTTAAGACAGTTGGCTTATCAGAAAACTAGTTATGTGGTTCATGAGCGATGTGGTAGAAGATCTAAAGCACAGTCGAATGATGGAGCTATATAAGGCTACCATTGGCAATGGGATCGTAGCATCTTCGCTAGGCATGAATATTGCTAACGGCAATACAGGCCACATTTTTAATCAGAAGCTAGGATATTTGCTGCCCATATCTGAAATGTTACTCTCAATTTCTGTTCACAATTCTGTAAGATCCGACCCATTTAGCATTTATTTCAAGCAAATCTGTTGGTCTCTGACCCAATTAGATGTGGTAGGCCCATGGAGAGATTCAATAACTTCGAGTTGCAATACCTGAAGCACGATGCTCCAGACAATGAGTCATTCTCTTCAGTTTCTACCTCGCACACACTTCCCGTACAGTATCAGAAATCATCATTGACATTCTCCTCTAGAAATGACTCATACTCGTGCTCAAGTCCGTCAGGCAATACCATAGTATAACTGACACCTATTGATGCAAGGCGTCTGAAAACTTCGAAAACTTCTTTCGGATTCTGCATTAAGACAATCC
This sequence comes from Fusarium odoratissimum NRRL 54006, assembly GCF_000260195.1. Classification (NCBI taxonomy): domain Eukaryota; kingdom Fungi; phylum Ascomycota; class Sordariomycetes; order Hypocreales; family Nectriaceae; genus Fusarium; species Fusarium odoratissimum. Next base: position 1,150,023 of record NW_022158695.1, on the reverse strand, counting down.
TCACAAATCCACTATTACCAGGATCAAAGGATCGAGAGGTCGACAGCTTGACGCTGGCGCGGCTGGTAACGAAGAAGTCAAAGAGCTCAATGCTGGAAAAGGCCCCCTGCCCTTTAATATTTGGCGGCACGGAGACCAAATACTTGAAGCCCGCAGATGGCGGATATATCTTGCTTTGGGGCCGCCCTAAGCTAGTCCATCCTTTTATGGTTGCTTTGAGAACCTCTGCAATGTGATTGTCGATTTCGTTTCTCGCTTTGCCACCTTTGCAAAAGCTCTCTAGGGCTGCTTGAGCTGCAAGCTGACAAACCTCTGGAATCATAACAAAAAAAGTAAAATTATGAGCACGCGCAGTGTTAATCACGCGACTGTTGCCTGCAATAAACCCAACACGCAATCCTGGAAGGCCAAATTCCTTACTGACAGACAGTACTGTCACGCAGCAGTCCATTGCTCCTGGAATTTCGAGGATGTTGTAGAGCCTATTCCCACCTTGATGCTTTGTATACCACGAGTCCATATCATGGACAACGACGATGTTGTTTTTCTTCGCGAAATCGACAAGCATGCAAAGTTGGTCCCTAGTCGCAATGGAGCCGGTAGGGTTAACGGGAGAATTCAGGTACAGGAATCGAATACCGCTAGGCAATATCTCATCAACCTTATTTTGAGCAACAGAAAGGTCAATACTTCCTCCATTAGCATCAGGTTCGATCCTCAAGAGCTCAGTACCATTGCCACATGCAATAACCCCGACGGGAGGCAAGGCAAGCTGGGGCAGGATGACATATCTTCCTTTGAAAGCGCGAGAGAGAGCGTCAAAGGCTTGCGACGCTCCCGTGTTGATCATGATCTCATCCATACAGTCCAGAGTGACTGAAAACCTCGAATACATGAATGTTTGGAAAGCTTGGCGAAGGCTTTGTAGTCCGAAAGATGAAGGGCAATGGAGCACCGTAATGTCGTTCTTTTTGAGTGCTAGCAGAGCAGCCTTCGTTGGGGGGTAAGCGTCATAGAATGGGTAATGGTAATCGGTTCCCATGTCAAGGAAGTTTATTCCATGTTTGGATGCCTTTTGGCGAAATACCCGAGCACTGTTAAGATGGGTTTTCTCAATAATACTCTCTTTCTCGCCACGGGTGAGCATGTCTGAAACAGGGAGTATACGCAACAGTGATGCCCCATTTTGGACTTGTTGACTCATGATTTGTGATCCCTTTCCAGCATTGCCGTAGGACCTCAAACTGACTTCTTCATACCCGTTGCGAGTGTTCGGAAGCACCAACCGATCTCCGGGCTCCGTTTGAGGTAAAGATGAAAGAGAGGCAGTAGAGTTATCTAAACTAGTTATCTCGCTTCCCTCATACGAGTCGAGCTTCTCATAGCGAAATATTAGAGCTTGCCTTGCAGTTGGCGATTCGTTATGCCCTGAGTAGTGTGCAATATATTGATCTAAGATGCAGGTGCCTCCTTGGCGTACAGGGTAATGACGAGCTTGGCTTAAGTCGTGTTTCGAAAGATTTAATTGAGGCTCAAGTGACGAATGACATATTTGTCCCTGAGTATGAGATCCTGGAATTACTTGTAGGCATGCATTCCGTTCGTTGGCATCTTGTAGAGGTATCTAAACCGTGATGACGGTATTTCCTGCCGAGAAATAAGCACTGTCCTGGTGCCAGGGCTTGATACTGGAGACTTCCGGGGGTTTGTTCGTCAGGAAACCCTTCGAATGAAGGCGGAACTTGGGTCCGAGAAGTCCCGTTATCAGTACAAGTAAGGAAGGATGAATCGCGAGAGCTTTGAAACCGTCACCGTGATCAATAAGGTTCATGATCTTCCGAATTTTACTAGGGTGTGAATTAATTGCCTCCTTTTGACCTTTCTACCCTCCTCCAAGTGCCTCCAAGTTGATATCGGCGTGGGACACTGTCTCATTCTTCATGAGCGATTCTATGCAATGGAAAGCCAAAAGAGCATTAGAGATCTCAAGAGGGTTGAAAACATCGTCAACAACAAGAACGCCGTCTTTCTTAAACTCGGATATCTGAACTTGGCTTAGAAAGCGACGGTCCAGCTCATTGTTAACTTCTGAGAGCTCGCAACGCTTTAGTGACAGGAAATATCCAAGAGCTGAGGCCGAAGACATGGTGATGAAGTGAAAAATGAACAACTAAGACGAGTATGGAGCGAAAACGATGTCAGGGGTGAAGTAATGAGGGCGGCGATGGCTAGTGGGTTGTGAAGGAGATGGTGGTAATAATGAAGTTGGGCGAAGTTCCAGAATTGAGAGAAGGAAAAAACTCTCTTATAGACATGGGATGATATGTAGAAAAGTTCCGGGCTCTGAAACATGAAGGCTCTCTATCAGATGTAAGCTGCACTTATTAGGATACGTAGTCATCAAAGCTACCTAGCTCATCAAACTGGACTTGGTACTCTGATATTGGCAAATCGATGACTTTGAGAAAGCTCATGACCCAACTGAAGTCTTCCAAAGGGAATTTGAGATCGGGAAACTTGTTACATCGAACTGCCGGTATTACAGGCGGTCTCACTCACGACAGAATTGAGCTAATACCACTACCGTGGCTTCTCTTTCAGCGGAATGACAGCTCACCTTGCATATTGTGTTACCAATGACCAGTGGATGGCTTGAGGAGGGCCCTTGCTTTGTAACTAAGTAGACGTTCGAACTGTCTATTACTACACCAAGACCATTGCTGACGCTACGAGCCAGTATATGCGTATATTCTGTGAGCTGCATAAAGCGTGCTCAACCATAACATTAAGTCACGTAAGTTATATGACGGAAGTGCTACAAATAGTTTCAACCACTACCATAGATATCAAAAGTCAGAATGCAAGCTTCCCTTGGCATAAAACTTCTCACTATTTGTCAATTTCTTCTCCTGTAATGACAACATTGTCTTCAATTCCTGCCTTCTTTGCGATGTCCAACATGGCCGTACGAAGCTGTCGCATTGCTGCCCGAGAGTAGTCTTTCATCAGATGGTTGCAGTGACTCTGCAGAAGAAGTGTCACTTCCCGAATCATCACCTGAGCTTCTGCGGTACCTTCGAGTACCAAATTCTCATATTCCACACAGATGCTGTGCTCTCTCCTCACGATACGCGGTTCAGGTCCAGAAAGCGCCGGGGCTTTATCTTCATGTGCAGGGAATGAGATAAGGAGACATTCGACACGAATCGGGGCAGAAACCTTCGCAATGGCCTTAACCATTTGTCCAAGAAGTGATATGGCGGTTATATATCGCTTTGTCGAAAGAGCCACAAGAGCTAAACCCATATTTTTGGTCAATTGCAACACAACATCTTGAGAAGCATTGAGACAGTGCCGTGGCTCGGTAACAATATCGATGCCAAAACCGTGGACCACCAGGTCGCTGCCTGTGGTTGTGAATTGCGGGTCGAAACTGGGAGTAGAGATACCCAAATGGCTGAGGAGGTGACTCATGTGATTAATGATGGGAACGTCCTGTCCAAACAGATGTTGGACGGTATCACGGGATAAAGGCGAGTACAGAACAGCGGTCAGTTGTGTCTCCAACGCACCACGAATGTCTGATTCGATTGAGTCGCCAACCATATAGGCAGAACCAAAAGATAACTTGCCCATGGCATACTGAAAGATACGAACATCGGGCTTAGGATACCCAGTCTCCTCGGATGTAATAATATGGTCAAGCAGGTGGTATACACCGATAGCTTTAGCCTTATCTGTCTGGTCTTTGGTCTGACCGTTGGTGATGATAGCAAGGCGATAGCCATGTTCTCGTAGTCTAGCCAAGGTTTCAATGCTTCCGGGCGTTGCTCGTCGATTTTCCCTGTAAACTGGCTTATAGGTATCTCGGAATTCTTTGATGTCTTTGGCAGTCGGTTCTGGTAGATGGACGGCTTGGAAGAATAGTTTGACTTTCTCAGACTCTGTTTCATCGTATGTGATGACTTTCTCCAAGTACCCATCATAAGCTTGCTGAAGACATTGGTTATAGTGGTTGATAAGCACCGACACAGGTGTTGCTGCGAGCCCAGAATATTTCTCTTGAACTGCAGAAATTGCACGACGCAAAGAGTGATAATGGTCGAATAGAGTATTGTCAAGGTCAAACAGCACCATCTTTTCGCATGGTGGCGCCATTATGACCACAGTTGGTAGGTGAAAGCGTGTTGTTTACAATTGGCAATTAATTTACGGCTGAGAGAGATTGCAGAATCATGGAGGAGTTATTTGAGATCCGCGGGAGGGTTGGAATATAAATAATAAAATGATCTGAAAAGCGGGTCGTTTGCTAAGGTTTGTTCTATTAATCTTTTCAGAGTTATTTCCAGCATCACATCACCCCAGTGAACTTTACGATACACGCACGATACGGAGGGTTCACCCGGCTATAGCTATTCAGAGATCTCGTGGGAAAATCATGTACTGGAAGTTTACTGTCATCAGTTCCTACATCTATAGTAAAGTGATTCAGCAGAGGAAAATCGAACATACTACCGCGCATTAACAGCTATAGGTCGACTTGCCAAGAAGCAAAATGCGATTTCCTGTATGATTGGCCACGATTACATAAATAAATAACTCCCTGGGGTCCGATTCCTAAGCCCGCCCGCTCATGGTTATCATGTTCATACAGTTGTGACCTGTGGCTGAGAGCTTATATCCACCACGCCGAACTTAGAGCTTGGTCCCAAATGTCGCGATTTCCTGAGCACAGTTTGAGGTGCATATGGTGTAAGGTCAGCGATTGAGAAATCTCAATAAGCTGACGTGGAAACCGGTGAGTTGCTGCGTTACACCAATCATAAAGGGGGTACACGCCGTGGATATCATTGATCATCGATCAGGGGCTAAGAAAGCCAACAACCACAGAGGCTGTGGAGCTTTGCTCTCTCCACTGAAAGTTCAGTGCAATACTTGGGTGGGGTCACTTGAGTAGGTACACCTAATCTAACTTCTGAAACGTAAGAGCTCTTGGAGAAAGCATAGTAGCCAGGCACCTATGTGTTTGGTAAGATGTAGGTCTGTTATTTGTTTTGCTTCACAAGCAGCCGAAATGAATTTTTCCTGTGAAGCTATGAGTGTCACATAAGAAGCGCAAGACGAAAACTTTCGAAGCCTCTCTGGTTACCGATAGCTGCTGTCTTCAAAACAATGCAGGATACGGAAGTGAAGACTGTAGTGCTTGTCTTGGGTCTTCCCCGATGTGGGACTACCTCCATTGCTGCCGCATTGCAGGCCGATAGCCTTGGTATCAAGTCTGTTCTCCACGCATCCGAAACAGCAAAGCACCCGGCTAGATGCGAAGACATTCTGGTAGCGCTCCGCTATCAAGACGATGATGATATCATCAGCAGACACTCCAGGATTTGCAGAGCAACTGAAGGATATGCCGCTTGTGCTGAGTCTCTGAATGCACTTGCGGAAGACCTCATGGATTTATATCCTGATGCGAAACTCATTCTCAATATTCGACCACCCTCAATCCCCGGAGAAACGGAAGGGATCTCATGGGCACGAAGCTGTAAGAATACGATCAGTTTCTTTACTTCGCCTTGGGTCTTCAGTATGTGTTGGCCTCTTCCAGAATATCGATTCTGGTGGACTAGATATCGATTACAGAAGGATGTATGGCGGCGCAAAGGGCTACTCTCGAACAAACAGTCCAGTATTTTTTGAACCCAAGGGTAGCAGCTGGATGACGGCCGGCTTCTACGACAAATACGTGGCTTGGGTAAAGATACAGGCAAGAAAACGCAACAGGTCCTTGTTGACATGGCATCCTGGGATGGGTTGGAGTCCACTCTGTGAATTCCTTGAGAAGGAAGCTCCACCAACTGGCACACCATTACCGTTTCTAAACGAATGTAATACATCAAAAGTTGACCAAAATGCCTATTTGAAAAGGGGTATAATGATTCAGTCTATGATTATTCTTATCTTCTCAACTACACTGGGCATCTTATTATTCCTAGCTTAATGTTATTTTATTGTCAAGAAAACGCTTGTTCATTCTGGCAACAAATACACTCTTGTGAGTAGCACTTGAAAAAAAGAATTTTGAAGATAGCCGAGATACTCTGTTACCAGAGAATATCAATATTTGCGTCCAGCCCTCTTCATACCCTAAAGCACAGGTCGACCCCATGAGCTACTTGATATCGGCATAGATAAGTCTCAGTCACCATAGCAAAGAAACTCGCACCAAAGACTCCAGCCGAATCACTGGCACTAATTGCGCCTATAAAGAACTCACGCTCCTCCGTCGAAATCCTATCGGCCAATTTAGCAAACGTATTCACGTATGCCAGCCCACCTAAAATTCCCTCCCAAAAAACAAGAACGAAGATGAAATAGATATTAGGGAAAATCGTGAACATAGATTGAGCAAGAAACAGGAATAAGTTAATGAACTGAAAAAGCGAGAAGAAGTACAAGTGATATAATTTGAAAATCATCATGGAAGAACGGGCGACGAAAACTCCCAGCTGATATATCGCCATATAAGTAGCTATCTGCCAGTTAGCACATATTCTTTTATTTCTAGTCGCGTACAAATCATATGATAGTATAAGTACTGGAACTCTCTCACGGTAAAAGTCTCTGTAACTTGCGAATGGCGTTCTACCTAGCGGATATAGCAACGAAGGTGTTATACCTTGATTTACTGGATCATTGTTAGGTCCGACATAGAAACAATGTGATAATGACCTACTAGTATATTCGGCGATGTAAACTAGTAGTAACGGTAGCATGCTATGCAAAGTTTAGACTTTTTATAAAGAGAGAAGATATTCCACCTACAATCGATAGAAAATAACCCTGCAGCTCTTGACGTTGCGTATAGCGATTGTCCAGAAGCTTTCATCTTCCGCTGTTCCTGTAGCGACCGTTCCGAATCTCCTGTGCCGAGCGCTCCCCTGTGAACTAGCAGGTTCGGTGTTAAGAAGAAGGGGTTGAGTTTCCTCGCTCCCGACTGTAATGGTAATTGGCCCCGAGGCCGGGGAAATGGCTTCGTGGTTTGCATTATCGATTGTCGATAAGAGAGGCCCATTTGGTAGAACGAAGAAGAAGTTAAGAATTGTAATGAGCGGTAATAATGAGAACAAAAGCAAAGTATCCCTGACTGTAAACTTCAGCCAAGTCGTGGCGGCAACGTAGACCCCAGAGGCCACCAGGCAGCAATGCTCAATTTACCATAATAATGGGTAAGAGCTAGAAAGCTCAAATCGCCGCCTCCACTGCTAATACTTGCCAAAATGATTCCCAGCATTTTAGCTGAGATAGCATGATGACTAGTCGACGTCCCCGTAAGACCAATAAGAGTCATCCCGCTAATTGAAAGAGTTGTAAACATAGGTATTCTGAAACGATATGGTACTTTATGAAAGTTAAGTGGCAGCGCAAGTAGCTTGATCAGGAACGTTGGAGCGACATCAACAAGTAATACCACCCCTTTTGGAACCCTGGACCCAACGAGATCAAGTGCGGCAGAGAGGATTACAGAGTATAGCATGGCATTAATAAGGCCTGTAAGGATGATAATCAGTCATATGAATTTGAGGGATAGGTAAGATCATACCAAAAAGCCAAAAGGCGGCAAATGTCCTGGAACGGTCTCCATTAAGCGTGGTATTGGAAAGTTTCTGCAGGAACGATGTATACAAATGTCGCATGGCTGACAGAAAGGACATGATTCAAGAGCTTCGATCCCCAAATTCTGTTATTGGTGCGTTCCGTTATTGCATCGGCGGAACGGCTTCGTAAGTCGATGACCTTGGAGAAGCAGGAGTAAATTCTGCGGGGTGGTCGGTTATTTATACAATTCTGCGGTGACAGGCTCGAGAAGTTCGAGTCAATGTGTAACCAACCAGTTCGTTCCTCCAGATTGTAATCCCTCCTATAGATGAAACCAACCACGTAATCATAGCATTGTTACCTGTGGCGGGGAAGGCAAAATAGCCCTACTTGTTTGATCTGGAGAAGCATGCTACAGTATCAATTCTAGTATCAACGGAATCATGGAATCGTGTAAAACCGTAGCCCAAAGCCTGGCTCGTAAGCTAAGTGTCGTATTTACTAATAAAGACGACAACAGAAATGCTGCTTTCGGTGTTTGAACTAGTTATATAATATAAAATATTCATTCTTTACAATAGTTAAGCTTCGGCAGTCGGTAGGATTTGCATCTCCTCATCGGGTGCCTCTTCCTCATGTCTCTCCCGAAAAGAATTTCTAAAAACATCAACGACCGTAAAAGTCAACGTCACAGCACCGCCAATCAAGGTCGCCAACTGGTCCCTTTCACTGACCCTGATTGCCAAATCCGGTATGGTAGTACTACGGTCTCGGTGAATCATCAACATTGAGGGCACAACCAGCATACCACCGAAAAAGATACAGCCTCCCAGACCTTTTAGAGCTTCAACCGTGTCTTTGTAGTTCCTCTCAATCATTGACCATGCCAGCATGATGATGCCAGTAAGGAAGGCCAGGCCGATGAACGCGGTGAAGAGGTAGATGATGGTTAGCATCACCGGTAGCATTGCCTCGTAGAGGGCGATGAAGAAGCTGGTTCCTATGTCACCGAGACTGAAGTGAAATATTGTGAGCATCAGTGAGATGTAGCCATAAGCTACATTTACCACCCAGCGTGCCGATGGCTTTGGCTTCCAATTCCGTGCATAGTCGGTATCAATCATGAACCCAATGATAAGAATAAGAAGAAATGGTGTTGCGGAATAGCATATAGTAAGCGGCCCGGTGATATCGACGACACGCTGGCCCAATATCGCCGTATCGGGCGGAATATGATTCAGATCGAGCTGCGTGGTATTGAAAGGACCAAACAGGTCAAGATTAACCTCTGGATTGCGTAAGCAAAAGATAGCCAGTGCGCGTTTTTCCATCCCCAGCATCCGCATCGATTGCACAACTAAGTCCGTCGCGGCAAATACAGGATATGCCAGAGCTCCCAAGAGATCGTTTGAAAGGCCTGGCTTCTTGGGTCCATCCTCGTCTGCTAGGCAAAAGGCCCAACTGGCGAGAACAGACACGAGAAGCATGTACCAACAATAGATGGTACCAGGGCCGTATAGGCCTGTCGCGTTGTTATAAAACTCGGGGTTATAGGGGAAAAGCCGCCCCGTATCTTGACGGATGAGGCCATCTGTAATTTGTAGTTCTGGGTGGGAATAGTTGCATAAAGAACTCATGATGTGATGGTGGAAAAGAAAGGTATCAGATTGGGTGAATGTGAAAGACGTAAATGATTTTGTGTATGGGGGTTTTCAAGGCGCTGAATGCCTCGTTGGGCTGAGCTGGGGGTTTGAAAATGCCTTGCAGCTTGTTAGCGCCGTGGCTGTTCAGGGCTCATGCAGCTCAGCGAGGCTTTGAGCCAAAGACCGCTTCAAGGTTAAAATGTACATATTTTAATTACTATTACCATTACTGTATGTTAACCATTTCAAAACTCCCCTCAATACCCAACTCCAAAAGCTGTTGCCTTGGCGTATTAGTTTACTCAACTCAGCTTCCGACCCTCGCAGAGCTCTGTCTTACAGCCATGGATATTGCTCAACGGCCACTGAGGTCTCGCTTCCATAAACCCTGTCATGCCTAGGCTTCTAACTGAAGCCCTCACTATGTCTGATGCTTCCCGCATTGAACTCAACATCACTCCTGTGTCCCTCGAGAACAAACTCTGTAGCATTCCTCTTTCGACCAACAATTATAGCATTAATTTTCGAGAGGAGCGGTTTGAATGTTGGGATACACGCGCAGACCAGTGCTGAAGTGACCTCTGCCAAAGCCCAAAGCTGTGGCCTGACGATATCCCATGTAGTAAGCGACCACGTTTCCACCCATTTTATCCTCACAATAGCAAGCGCGATTGAACTTCACCAAAGGTCAGCAAACGAGATATGTTATTCGAGGTATACTTACAAGCATCCGAGTCCAAAGACAGTTGAGAGAGCGATTTTCTGAGATCGACGGAGGTTGAGCTTCCAAATAACGGGTAGTGGCAAGATAGCTACCACGAGATCGGTCAAGATGTTGATTCCAGCACAAACATAAGCAAGCTCTAGCCGATTCGTAACGCACTTCATCCTAAGATCACGATTCCAGACGGCTTCGAGGGGGGCGCATTGAAGAAAGAATATCAGAATTTGACAGATATTCCAGAGTACGACCACCATTATAGCCCCAAGGTATGCAGATCGCCAGTAGGACAGCGTTACGATCTTGTAGTAGAGGAGAAGAAATGTCATTTTTGCCCAGAATAGTCCTTCTTTGTAGAAGAAGGCGGCGATATACGTGCACTTGTGCTGTTAGCTGGACCTCAGAAAGATAGAGACGTAATCGAACCTTGTAAAATGGCGTGGTCTTGTCCTCTGGCAGCGTGCCAGTAGGGTCGTTCAAGCCGAGTGGTACAACTGTAAATTTTGAGCTCAAGCTTTCCAAATATTGGTAATAACTTACGTGTAAGTATACATGATCCCATTCCTATTATACACAACTGAAATTACAAATGTTAGGATGGCTCCATATGGAAGCATCTGTTGACTTACCAAGGCCATTACAGCAGCAGCATCATCCCAATACGAAAAGCCAATGATACAGCGACACCAAAATCGAAGGGCAACGAACAGAATTGATACGCAAAGGGCAAAACAGACCACCAATATTACCATGACAAGATGGGTATGAGACGACTTGGCAGCTTCTTGTTCGGTGATAGCCATACTGGATGAGGGACCTGAAAGAACCGGTGATTAATCATTCGGAGAACATTGCCGTGATGCCTGGAGAGGTCATTAATATTTAACTTGTAAGTGAGGACTTTTCTACTCCAAGAAAGCCACTCCCTCTTTTGGCGTCTTGCTTTCCAAGGGACTTGAATCGGTCAGTGACAGCTGGAATGTAAGCCACCTACGCGATGGCTAATTCCCGGTCTTGATCAAGATCTACCGAAGATCCAGGAACAGAGCCTCCTCGAATCGGATAATATAGCTAAATGGGGTATCAGGTCGTTGATCTTGTCGACAGCCAAGACTTCTTACGTCGACGCTGTCGAAATACGGCTTGGGCAAAGCGAGCCAGCGTGTTGGATTCGCCGCGTGGCATTAACCGCAACGTTAAATGTAGATCCATTCCAAATCGACCCATGACCGCCAACGTTGATATTTCATTCATGCTGTCAAACGTCAGGTTGGCGAGGAAAAGTGACAGATGAGGCTCAAGATCTTCAACCCTTATGTCCGAGCACAAACGTTTGCAGTAGGATCCATGCATCCTACGATTATCAATTCATCTAGAACAAACGATCATCTATCTGTAAAGCTATGCAGGGTCTTGGCATCCGGTATTCTAGCTGAATGCGTTCAAGGACTGACATCCAATGTAAGAGATCTGCCCTGGTCGTGCGACGTTGCGAATTCACAATTCGTCACTCTACACCCACTGATAAAACACAGCCACCGATACTAAATTCCAGACCGAAGCGGTGGAATAATTCCCCGGTCAGTTAGTCTTTTGTTTCAGCTCCTCCCAAAATGGTGTCGGTGGCTTGAAATCAAGCGTCGTCTTATTGGCTACGCTTTCACAATGCGAAATACGAGCACTGGGCAGTGTGACACTCCAGGCATCCGCAATTACAGGGGTCATCATTGGATGAGAACTGACTTGCCATTTTGAAGTTCAATGTATATATCATGGGCTTTCGCAACGGGCTATATCATACTTATAAACATCAGTCTTGAGATAACTATCCATCAGCATGGCAACTACCACGAAACAAAGATTCCATACCTTGTTCAAGGATGATCCGTCAGATGACCACAATAAAATCGAACTCTTCTCCCCACTTGAGTCTCAACAACAGACCGAGATCACAGCATTCAACACTATCTCTCAATCCAACGTCGTTCCTCTGAGAAAGCTGAAACAATGGCCTCGAGCTGTCATATGCCCTGCCTGTCGAGAACTCTCTCTGACCCGAGTTGAACGCAAGATTTGTGGTGGTACGCAGTGAGTACAAACCCTGAAACAGGATATGTTGATAGAAGCTGACTCATAAGTGCCATGGCTGCATTGATGTTTGCGTGCACGATCGTTGGAGGCCCTCTTGCTTACATTGGGAATCAGTGGAAGAATACTGAGCACTACTGTTGCAGATGTAACCGGAGACTGGTGACTTGGCACTTTAGCTCTGGGACCGAGATTCATGTTTGGTAATTGATTTCGCTATATTGAAAATAGATGATTTATTGAGACCACAGACAGTTGTGTTTCAGCCTTGCCAATAGCTTTATAGTTGATACCATTGCTCTTTTATCCGGAGCTCAAATCCCATAGCCTCTTGAACTCGCTCTCCTTCTTCAGTAGCTCCCTTGGGTTATCCCACTCGATAACCCTTCCTCCTCCCATCACAGCAACTCGATCAAAGTCAACAACAGCACCCAGTCGATGTGCAATAGCGATAACCGTGCATCCCACGAACTCCTCTTGGACCACCTGTCGGATCAATTGCTCCGACTTGGCATCGACGTTGCTACTCGCCTCGTCAAGAAAAATAATCTTCTTGTTAGCGAGTATCGCTCTGGCAAGGCAAAGAAGCTGGCGTTGACCTTGTGATAGTCGCTCGACGTCAAGAATGCTGTCCAAGCCTCCGAGCTTCTCTACAGCGTCTTTCATCCTTAGGCGCTTGAGAACGGCGAGAATCCTCTCTTCAGGCTGCTCACCACGAGGAACCAGATTGTCGCGAACAGTAGTCTTCTTCATGAAGAACGGATGCTGAGGAACGACTGCCACAGACGCCCGTACAGTTTGTCGCGGAAGCGTAGTGATGTCGATGCCGTCGAACTTGATGCTAGACTTCGAGTCAACCTCCAACATCCGGAGAAGACAGGCCATCAAGGAGCTTTTGCCACTGCCACTCCGGCCAACGACGCCGACCTTGAATCCTGCTCTGATGTCTAGACTGACTTCGTGCAGTACTGGCTCACCCGAAGTGGTGTATGCAGCCGTCAAGTTTTCGATCTGCACGTGGCCATGAGAAGGCCAGCTCTCGGGTGGAGTAACCACCTCGCCTGGAAGATTCTCGCTGTCAGTTGTGGAGCAGAACTCCTTAGTACGGCTAACAGCACCCAGTGAGGTCTCTAATTGCGTATAATTCTTGATGAGTTGTGTGAGATATTGCGAAAAGGATGTCACATTGAGGAGGGCCATTGCCACAAACTTCGGCTCGAAGTTGTCTCGAAGCTTGACGATGAGAACCATCAAGATTGTAGCCAGCGCTGCAACCGCAAGATCAAGGATAACAGCTAGCCAGCGCTGAATACTGAAGAGGAGATAGTATGGACGCTGAGATGCGTCGAGGAACTGAAAGTGTTGTTCCTTGAACTGCTTGACCCAGCCGAAGGATCTAACGCTGGACAATCCTTGAAGGGTATCAAGGAATTGTGTGAACAGGGGTGAGTTTGCTTGTAGCTCAAGGATTCGGATCTGGCGAGAAGTCCGAAGGCAAAATCTCTGAAGCACTAGCGGAACGGTCAGTGAATGTTAAAAAGGGTGTCAAGAGCGAATCTTACGCCAGCAGAAGAAAGCCAGAGGGGGCAGCGTCGCCACAAAGTATCCAGAGAACACACACATCAGTATAACAGCCATGATGGTGACGCTGGTATCAATGGCCAGGTCAATCAATGCAAACGGAAGCTCTGTGTCTATGACAGACATATCGCGGCTGAAACGGTTTGTTGTAACGCCAACATCCATCCTTGAGAAGAATGACAACGGAGCATTCATCACTGTTCGAAGTAGTCGGGCATGCAGGACTTCGCTGCTCAAAGGCACCATGATAACAAGGTAATGCACAGCCGCACCCATAATGCCAATTATCGCAAGTCCAGCTAGCATCGAGTAGAGTCCAAGGTAGAAGTTGTTGACGCTTTGTTGAGTGATAACAGAATGACCAGTCCAGAAACTTAGCAATAGCTCAGTCATCTTGTGGGCGGCGCCGAATAAGACTGTGAGCGTTACGAGCAACAGGACATGCCACTTGGGTACCGTGTTGAAATAGTAACCATAGGTAGCAAGTTCTCCCAGTGCTCGGTTAGCAGATTCAGTCTCTTCTTCTGGTCCTTGCGGTGCCGAAGTTGATCCTTTATTGGCTGTCGAGGACTCGCCGTCCTCCTTGGCAGCCCCGTTCTGCCGAAGATGCAAACCACTGAAGTAATCAGTGTCATTCTTGAGTTGCTCAAATGTTCCTTGATGCTGGACTGTGCCATGTTCGCTTAGAGCAACAACGTGGTCTGCGTATGCAAGCCGATGAACTATGGGATATCAGTACTTTTCACTCCGACCCATGGCAGCTAAACTCACTGGCGTTGGTTACACAGACAACAGTCGTGCCAAGCTCTTTTAGCAACCCTGTTTCTGAGAAGAGCATCCGGTAAATATGCTCCTCTGTCGAAGCATCTTGTCCCGAAAAGACATCGTCGAGAATAAGCACTCCCGCCTTTGAGTGAATGGCCCTCGCAAGTGCAAGTCTCTGGTTCTGGCCACCGCTGAGAGAAACCCCGCCGCTGCCCGCTTTCGTGGCGTCCTTGTCAGGCATCTCAGCAATGTCCTGCTCAAGTCCACATGCATGAACAACTCTATCATACCAATCTTTGTGATATGTGGATATACCAAGGATGTTCTGTCGAATCGTCAAGTTCTGAATCCATGGCTTCTGGTCAACAAATGCGATACGTCGGGCGTCAGTGTAGACAAATCCCTTATACGGTTGTAACTCTCCCAGCAAGGCCTTCATGAGAGTGCTTTTACCAGATCCTACACTCCCAATCACAAAGGTGAAGTGGGATTTACGGATGGGAAAGGATATGTTGCTGAGAACTGGTGCTTCAGTCTTTGACCATCCGAAGCTGGCGTCTGAGACGATCATGAGAGACTGGCCAATTGCCACTGATGGTTCGTTGGAGCGATCTAGTAGCTCAATCGAGGCTCTGTCCTGAGAAAAAGCACGCGGCCCGAAATTCCGGGTTTCTTGTTGGGCTCTGCTATCGCGGACACTGAGAGGTAAGCGGTGATCCTTGCAGCTATCAGATAGCAGAAAGCCCTGCATCCGATCAAAGCATGCCAGCGATGCCTTCATTCCAGGAATGGTTCGTATGAGTGTGGACATAGGGTTCGACAAAAGATAGATAAGCGAAAGCGAAGTATATGCCGAAGCCGTACTCAAGGGGTTGCCTGTCTCTTGCGATATCACGACATAAGTTGCGAACGTAGCGAGTGGGGCTATGGCTTCCATGCTATTTTCTAGACGGTGAAGTTAGCGGTTTGGCGTATCTAAAGTCATTCGTAGACCTACGGAAAAGGACTCGCCAGCACATCAATTTACGGAACTTCTTGGACAGGTCCAATTCTCTGACACGTAGACTTTGGACCAGGTTATTGAGAACATCCGTGAGCCCGAGCATTTTCACCTCCTGTAATCTTGATCAGTGACTCAACCCGAGCGTCTTTGAAGTGGGCACTTACTTTCATTGAGCCCAGCATCGAGGCAGTAACATCAATGCGCGTCTGGATACCGCGAACCCACCGCTTCTGTGCGTTTGCAATATACTTAGCTATCATCAAGATGCCAGTGGTCGAGACTAATCCCATGTTAAAAGTGAACTTGTTAGCACCAGGGAACGCAAACCTATTGCCACAACCATAGGTGCCAGAAATGCCATGCCCAGCTGTCTGTATAGGAGATATAAAGCCACTCCGCACTCAATTGGTGAGGCCCACATCTCATGTATGCTTGCGAAGTTCATGCAGATGTTTTCGGTGTCGGCAGACATCAGTGTTACAGCAACTGCAATACGTTAGCTTTGCCCCTTGCCTAAGAGTCCCATTTTCTTACTTGATTCGTCAAAAGCCGTAATGCTGAGATCGAGGGTCTTGTCATAAATCAGGCTGATCAGGCTACCCCTGACTGCTGTGACAAATCTAGATAATTAGCCTCGGCTTCTCAACCGGCGGAGCTTTGATCTCACTGATAAGTCATATGCCAATAGAATGCGTTAGCGATCTTGAGAATGTTAGCCTGGATACCACAAGAAACACGGGCGAGATACAAACCGCCAGTCCGATGAAGACACAACACCAGGCCCCCGTGAGGCCCCATCCAATGGCTTTGTCTTCATCCAAGTTACTCGCAAAGCCAATGGTTCTCTGAATCAGAAAAGGCTGTGCGTATTTAAAGGCCATCAAGCAAATACGGGATAACATTCCGAGAAGAAAGACTGTCCTAGAAGACCAGATGGTGGACCAAAAGAGAGCGTTACTCTTAATTTGATTCGCTAGACTGTCTGTCAGCTTGGCATATTCTGCAGGAATGTGTTGTGAACTCACCCGCACGCCATGACTTCTCCACCTGCGCGAACAATCTCTTTCCCAACAGACTGTTTTCAATGGCATACCTGTTATCGCATTAGTTGGGTCAGGATGTAGACAGTCAAAACAACATACAGGTCATGCTCAGTCAAAAAATTGGAGAATCCTAATTTCATCAGAGGGTTGATCCACCAAAAGACACTGCGGCCCAGTATACCGCTCGTCGTCTCGGGTGATAGATCGCGGTACTGAACTCTCAATATGGACCTCTTTTCCCATGCTTCAGAAATAAGAATGAGAGCCTTGGCGCTGGTTGCTGCCGTGAACAGCCTCGCAACTGCATGCGCTCCATCGAGAAGCCATAGCGTTCTGGCTATAGCGCAATCGAAAAGAGATGTAAAAAAGAGATAGACGTTGATGATTGTCGAAGGTCTCACAGAGCGTGTATGCTCGACATAAGACAGTAAGGCCAGCAACAGTCCGTTCACAAATACGAGAGCCGCTGCAGCAATTTGTGGTTGAGATGTAGGCAGAGGCCCCACGGTCCAGTACGTCAGCACCACAAGTTGCAATCCGGTATAGACGGTGATCAACCCCTTATGTATCGTCAGCGTTATCCTGACTACGGCCTCAGGAGACAAACCAGTTTGATGAGAAGACGTGAATTCTCAACAATCTTTCTCGGCTCCCTTTTCAGCCATAACAGTCTCTGTGGGGCAAGAACAAAGAATAAAACAGATGGGACAATCGATAGCATAACATTCTCAAACAAGACAGTAAAATCAAATCTTCCCGAGGCCGAAGGGCCAAAATCGGTTTCGGGCAGAACGTTTAGTGAAGAATTAACATCCATGGCGCTTGTGGCTGAGTCGTCTCTTCAATTTCACAACGGGGCCAGGGACATTCATATCATGGTCCGACACATAAGGCAAGTTGGTTATCTCATGCTAAGATCCAATGACGAAATTGCCTAAATCAGTTGGTGCTTACGTGGGTGACTACGTTTTCATCTGTGATTCAACTGCGGGGGAAAGAGTTGATTGGCTGGTGAACCTAACAACAGGATAAGCTTACGCCCGTCTTACAGGGAGGAATAGGGAATGATAGACTGCAGATTGCTTGAATTGTAGATCAGATAGATATTCAATATATCCAATATTTAAATCAAAGAAAATTCGGGGTGTTTTCTCAATGATAGATGGACGTTGGCTATTACATTACTATGACCCACAAGCTCCTGTTCTCCTGTCAATAACACTCAAGCTCTATCATCAACCTAGGCAAAACCAGCAATGCACTTCATCAGTGGCGCTACACACAGTCTCGATTATGGCAAATTACTATCTCTCCTGATAGATAGCAATCGAATCCTTTGTAAAATAAACGTAAATATGCATATTCAGTTTGACGGTTTTGGTTTGGTGGGATAAGAAGTGACCGCGTCGAGCCTACAAAAGTTCCTCACCGCGTATCTGGTTTCGTCACCACCTTACGAAATCTGCACCGAATCACGACAACTCCAATGGATCAAAACGGTTTAGCTCAACAACAACCAACGTAAATTTCGTCAAATTCGTAATCTTACAAATTGGTATATCCTTCAACCTCGCTTTTGTCTCTAAAAACACATCTGAGCTCCAAAATCGCTATTTTTCTTCAACACGTAACCATTTTATTCCTTGACAAGGACAGCTCTGTATCGAACCTTGCCCTCCTTCAAATCGTGCAGAGCCTTCTCAATGCCCTCCTCGTTAAGGGGGTATGTCATAATAGTGGGCTTAATGTTCTTCCTGGCAGCGAAGTCAAGAAGCTTGCGAAGGCTGTCGCGAGAGCCGACCAGAGAGCCCTGAACGCGAATACCCTTGAGGGAGAGCGAGGTAAGGGGAACGGGAGTGGACTCCAGAGCGGCAGTAAGAGGGTAGATTACACCGTCGGTATCAACAAGAGGAACGAGGCTGCGTTTGTTAGTTATGACAAACCAAGTGTTGGTGCGGTGAACATACCTGCTGTAGTCGACATTTGCGCTACCGCAGAGAAGCAAGTGCTTGACGGGCTTGAAGTTCTTAGGAGCCTCGTCTCCAGACTTGAAGACAATAAATTCGGAGGCACCGTAGTCCAGGGCCTCCTGCCTCTTGGACTCGGATGAAGAGAAGACAACGACGTGAGCTCCCTTGGCAGCAGCGAGCTTGATGGCAAGATGGCCCAGGCCACCAATGCCCATAACACCGACTCTATCTTGGGAGCGGAGACCGTACTTGGTCAGGACTGTGTAGACAGTGGCTCCCGCGCAGAGGAGAGGGGCCGCATCAGCAGAGTCGTATCCATCAGGAATGGGTGCAACAGTCTTAGAGTCCCAGACAGCACCGTAGGAGAAAGAACCGTTGTCGGTGTCAGAGAAACCATAAATCTGACGCTCACGACAGTACTGGTCGAGGTCTATTGCAGAGTCAGTACCATAGGTAATTCAAAGTATATTGGGTCCTTACCTGTACAGCAGTTGTCGCAAGAGCCGCAGATCTGATGTGTGTATCCGAATCCAACTCTGTCACCAACCTTGACGTTCTTGACTGACGACCCAACCTCACGAATAATTCCAACACCCTCATGACCCAGGACAATTCCACTGGGCTGGTAGAGCTTATCCGTTCCACAAACACCAGAGTGTGTTGTCTCAATGAAGACCTCGTGGTTCTGGAGCTCACGCTCGACGGTGTCGGAGACAATCTTTCCCTCGGGGGTTCCTCGGAAGACCTTGTAAGAGACCATTGTTGCGATTTTATGTAGGTTATGTAGGAATATAGAGATAGGGTTTTGTGTAAAGATGGGGTATATGGTTCGATTCGAAGGGGGGATTCTGGGCTGGGCTTTATATAGAAAACGGTTGGCGATGGCGACGGTTACATAGGGCTATCGGACCGGCCGGGGCAGTCTTCTTCATCGAGTTGGCCGACCACGCGAAGCACGGATTGTGGGTTTGACTCTGGAACGAGCCTGAAGAAAGAGACCGAAGTGGGGATGTGAAAGCTTCTTTTTGCCTTGATATCGGGGTTAGCGAAGAGTCCGTCATTATGGACATTTTCGCAATCCAAGTTTTGCATATTTTGGGATGTTTATTTCCGGTGAGACTAATCTAGCATCTTCTCCAACTTCTGATGCTTCTCTTCTGTTGGACATCTACTATGTTGGCAATGATGATTCTTCACCGACAAGTCGCTTAACATCTCCCCTTGCTATTAATACCTACTTCGGAAACATCGTTATCTTTATCCGTCCTGACCGTTTGTTTCAGGTCCTCGGATCATTCACGTAACTTGTCCCCAGCTTTGTAATCTCAAAATAAAATTCAACCGTTGAAAATGGATTCTCGGACCGCTCTCGGTGGGTACGGACCCGGTGAAGAGTGGAGCACGGCGGAGCCGCTTGCCTCGGCACTGAAGTATTTTCCACGTGTACTAGCAAGATCCATGACGATATTGTTTCTAGAATTCCTGATAGAAGGTTTCGCCATAGAAATCTTTGTCTCCGATCGGCGGACATGATGTCATGCGGTGAGATTTTCAGGGTCTTGAATCCTTTGCCATTCTCGTCAATATGAGTTGGGATGGATTTGTTTTATGGTCTTGAGAGTCGCATTGAATCATCTCGATTTCAATTTGACTACGCATGAAGCCTGGATCAGTAGTGGGAGTTAGTGCCGGATATGCACCACTAGCAGTTAGTCTCCGAAGCTTTGTTAAGGACTGACGATAAGTTACGATAGACGTAGATATCATGCCATAACTTGAACCATTCTGGCGACAGGGGTAACTTGAACGATACAGGCCAATTTCATCCGACATCCGGGGACAAGATGCCACGCACAATTCTACAAAGGCTCCATTTCCATTCGATGTGTTGAGTTTGTGTTCGGATACTAGAAATATCATGAGACTTGTATAGTTTTTCAATGTTCCTGTTACCTTGATGCACAGCAGCTTATGAACATACATACCTGGCGTCCCCGTCCTCGTCACTATTCAAAATTGTTGCGTTCTCAGGTGATGGTGCTGAATTATCCAAGTACCTCCTCAGACAGCGAGGTAAGGCGCGCGATGCAAGCATCAGCTGTCTGATTTATCAATTAGAAATATCACTCTCCAAACCTTAGATAGCAGGGAGTTAGCAGCTCCATCAAGTAACGTCCTCCCAGTTGCCTGCCCGAAAGTGGGAAAGCACATATCTATGAGGTAGTCGGACGGTACCTTCCGTCTATCTCTCTAGAGATAGAAGAAAGCGTAGACTCCCAATGTTGACGATAACTGGCTTCTTTCAACTCATCAAGTTTCTTCCAAATCCAAACAAGATGGGCTCCTTGCTGCCTTGGTTGACTCGATCTATCCGCGACGCGTCACCTGTTTCTCATGAACTTACATTCAAGAAGAAGTTCAATTGGGATCTGGAGGAGCGCATGTTCATCGCTGAGTTACGGGATACTTTCTGGAAGCACGTGTTCTTTCTGGAATTTCGAGTCTGGGACTCGGTCTGCCGATGGCCAGGATGTTCTCTTATCCCTAATGACGAGAGGTTCAGTCAATATTGCATCGCTGTTCGCCCCGGGGATGTTTTCATCTGATGAAGAGGGTGGTAAGTACCCAACACCAAAGCTTGTATAGTGTATGATCCACAGTGAAATCTTCCGGGAATGGCCTTTTGCCAGATGGTTAGCCACGTTCCGGCTCAGTCGAAGAGTCCCTATCCAGCAGGAGATAGGATCTTGTTACTCCTGGAGCACCCCTA
This sequence comes from Fusarium odoratissimum NRRL 54006, assembly GCF_000260195.1. NCBI lineage: Eukaryota > Fungi > Ascomycota > Sordariomycetes > Hypocreales > Nectriaceae > Fusarium > Fusarium odoratissimum. Next base: position 1,128,843 of record NW_022158695.1, on the reverse strand, counting down.
TAAACTTCTTCCACGGCTTTGAAAGTCCATAGCATCCGTCTAATCAACTTAAATGGTGGCAGAGTAAGCTAGGGAGCCTTCACTTTCCCATTCGCAGTCTTGTCATTAATATGCTCTTTTTTGTGGCGCTTCACATGTTCCTGGGTTACCTAACTGTGAGCAATTCACTCAAGGACCTATGGCAACAACGAAACAGCACTGTAACTGTTGCAACATGACGCATAACTGTAAAGTTCCGATTTTGGCGGAATGTAACCCGGCGCGATATTACGGAGTCACCGCTCAGCGAGATTAAGGCGGATTGCGAAGAAAGTCATGACGGACAGTCTGCTTGTACGATAACCAGCTCACTCTAGCGATTCTTTTATTTCTCCAATCTCCCGTGACCTTGGCAGCTTCGCTTCGTAGTGATCTGTCCTTGGAAGTGATGTTGCCGTTTAGAGTAGTCGGTCAAGAGTTCGAGGCTTCCACGCACGCCACGTACCGATTACAAGGTAGGAGTGATTATATTGCTCAAGTGACCAGTTTCCGGGTCTTACAAAGCTCCATGTATGGTAATGTATCTCGTTCAAGCGGGGAAGTTGAACACCCTTTGACCTTGGACTGCTTTCTTATTTGTCTTGCAATGATCACACCACCCTCGTGCATGGTTGTGTTTGTGCTTGGCACATGACATCAAAGGCAAGGCTTGGAACCGAGATCTGACAGCAAGCATTAAGGGCAGATCAAGAGGTTTTAATCACTCCCAGTACATATTATGAATCTGATGGTTATCAGGCTGTACTCAGTATATTCTCAAGTTCTTCATTATTTGCGACAGTCACGAGCAAAAGGCATGCATGTAAAAGTGATAAGTCATTGTCATTCATAAGCCATGGACAACTTCACCATTGGCATCTTCCCATATGTAAACACTAGAACTAGATCAACATCAAAAACTAAATCGGGTATAGACACATCGCCTCACAACCTCTATGGCGATTTGATTCCATCATGACAAATCTTTTAACGAATTAAAACTCCATGAAACACCATGATACCCATATAGACAACGATTAATATGTAATAATAGCCAACTTAGTGCTGCTTCAACTCGGCGGCGGAAACGGCAGCGTCGACGGCCTCCTGCAAATCAAGATGGAAGAAAGGTCGGTTGAGGCCCTGCACGGCAATGAGACGAGCGCTAGTTGGGTCTCTTGAGACACCCTTCTCGGAGCCAATGCTGTTGATAGAATCGTCGACGGCCTCGATGTCCTGCTTGACAGGGGCGCTCTTGGCCTTCTCATCGAGAGCAGCAGCAGTAGCAGCACTGTCGTCACCACCGAGGTCGGCAATGGAGAAGATGGCCTTCCACTGTCCGGTACCATCATGGTTTGTGCGGGGAGTGCGGAAACCGAAGCCAGCAGCAGCTAGAGCACGCTTGGTCCATCGGTTCTCGATGTTGGCGAAGTGCCAGTCAACGACCTCAGGAGCAGCGAACTTGTCAAGTTGGTTGCGAACATCAATCAGAGCCTGAATGGAAGTAACGTCGACGTTGTTGACACTGGAGAAATCGAGGACGACAGCCTTCAGAATGGGTCGCTCATCGTTCTCAACAGCCTTGATGTGGCGGGGCTCTCGGTCGTTCCAGGGACGGTCACCAAGCTTGCCCAGAAGAGCAGGGTTAGTTCGTCTGCACTCCTTGAAGATGGTCTCGGTGAGGTGGTTAAGGTAGTGAGATGCGTTGGGGTAGTTAAAGCCCTCGGCAAATCGGTAGATGAAGACTCCAGGGTAAGGAGTACGGACGACGACCTTGGGGTTGGCACCGTTGCCGTGATCAAGAGGAAGGAAGCCAGCTCGGAGAGAACCCTCACCCTCGTCAACGGATCCAGGGCTGGAGGTACCGTCACTGACGTTGGCCTTCATGGTTCGGACACGGACAACACCGAGGAAGCGACCACGGGTCTTGAAGAGACGGAAGACGACGACAGCAGCGGACATGGCGATGGTGGTGTAGATACCGTTCTCAATGGAGCTGAAGATGGTGACGAGTACACCAGCGAAAAAGATGATGACCTCAAGGGGGGAGACGCGCCAGAACTGGTAGACAACCTTGGGAGGAGTGATGACATCTCCGACAGCGTGGATGATGACACCGGCAAGACCTGCGTTAGGGATGTAGAAGAAGACAGCAGTAAGGGCGTAGAGAGCAAGCAAGACGACAATAGCAGTAATGACACCAGCGAAGGGAGTTCGAACACCAGCCTTGGACTTGATGGCAGTTCGGGAGAAAGATCCAGTAGCGGGGTAAGCTCCAAGGAAGGGACCGAGAAGGTTGCTGACACCAATGGCGACGAGTTCCTGAGAGGGGTCGATAACGTAGTTGTTGACACGACCGAAAGACTTGGAGATGGAGATGTGCTCAATCAGGACAACGATGACGGCGGCGGGAAGCTCAGAGACGAAAGACTTGATGATGGGGGTGTTGATCTCGGGGACAGCAGCGTGAGTGAAACCTGAACGAGTTAGTCCATTACTGGATCAATTGTCAATTGTGAGACTAGGTAACTTACCACTGGGGACGTCGCCGACAATGCTGATGCGGGGCTTGGAGCGGTGGTTGATGTTCATACCCGCGCTGATACCAACGTACAGCAGGATGACAAAGGCGGTTCGCAGGGTCGAAATGAAGAAGTACAGCTTAGCGCGCTGGGGCTGCTTCTTGGCCATGGTGCTGCAGAAAATACGGATCAGGTAGAGCATGGTCAGGGCTGACAGACCAATAGCAGCATCGAGCTTGCTGCCACCCAAGTTCTTGAGGGTGTCAATGATCACACGGTAGGTTGCCTGACGGGTGTTGACACCCTTGATGCCCATAAGCTTGGGGACTTGACCAGCGATAATGTTGACACCGGAGCCAGTCATGAAAGCACAGATGGAAGGCAGAGGGATAAACTCAACGAGCCATCCGAGACGAGCGAGACCGAGGAAAGTGACGATTGAGCCGACGATGACCGCGAGGGCGGAGGCGACAACGTGACCAGGAACATCGGGCAAGGAATCGGCAGCCTTGAGAACGATGTTACCTGTGACCTGGGACATGACAGCGACGGGCTGAAGAGTCAGTTAAAGTTGGTCAATAGACATGTATAGTACTTACACCAATGGTGATGTCCTTGGATGTGGCAAAGAACCAGTAGATCAAGACACCCATGAAGGATGAGTACAATCCATACTCGACGGGAAGCTGTGCCAGCTGGGCATAGGCCATAGACTGGGGAACAACGACAGCACCAACAGTGATACCTGCGGGGAGTTGATGTCAGCGAACAGAGTCTCCCCGAGAATGTAACAGCACCGGGGAGTTGACTTACCAGCAACCAAGTCACCAATGAACCAGATCAAATTGTACTTGCCAACCCATGACAAGAACGGGAAGAGGTTGTAAAAGTATTCTCCAACAGCACGGGCGCTGGGTGTGATTTCTCGAAGAAATTCACCAACTGTAGGCTCCTCCTCGATGTAAAGGTCGGCATTGGAGATTGAAGGCGCTTTCTCTTCGGGTTCGGTGTGATCGGCGCCGATGAACTTTTCCAAGGCCGTCTTGGCAGAATTCTTGCCTGGTTGAGACATGTTGGAACAACAACAGCAAAGTCAAATGGGGAAAAAGGACAACGCTCAAAAAAAAGACTATGGGAAAAGGGAGATGAAATAAGATTCTTGAGTAGGTATGCAAGAACGGGGAGATCAAAAAGGTTGATCAGCAATGGCACAACGTGGGTATTTGAGTCGTCAAGACGTGCCGTGGGTCCCTGAGTCGGATTGTCGCTCGGTCGGTCGGGGGTGTGATGCAGCGCTAGCAAGACTTTCTCCTAGTTAGGACAAGTAGTCGAGGTAGCTATGACGACTGAAGGTCTTGGGTCTTCAGGATCAGAGGGTCTTCAGGATGAAAGGGTGAGCCAGATCGAGTCGATCTGTAGGATATATATGGGGTTAAGACCCGTTGAGGGAATTGAGAAGTGGGAGCGAGGTTGAGAGAGAGATAATCGAGAAGAAAGAGGCGAGGAAGGGCCACATATAAATTTAGACTGGACTGGCTGACCACCAGCGGCGATCCGAGCCCAAGGGCGTGTGTATTGTTTGCGAAGTCAATTGCTAAGCTGTCGCTATCGTTCCGTGGACCTGGTCTGGTCTGGCCTGGCCCACGCGGTAGTGTCATTTCCTCTCAATTCAGCCCTTTTTCAGGCTTCATGCAATCGTGACCACGGCCCAAGTCCAATGTCACGACGTTTCTTTTTTTGCGAGCGGGGAGATGAGAGTCTCACTGTGTGATTGAACAGGGATCGACGAACGCCAAAAACTCTGGGCGCTACTGTTAATGCCTGTATCCTTTGTAGCCTGTACATGTGAGCTGGGATCACATTTGAGGTCTCCTCGGACCCTCGTGCGGTGTGTCATTTCCTTCACACCCCAAGCTCTCTTGTCTTGTACCGCGTCAAGCTGCAGAATTGATGGAGGCAGCGTGGTGAGTTTGCGGCAAAAGCTGTGCGTCCGGGGCTCCATTAGAACCATTGCGTGCTGACCAGGATCTGAGCATGCAATTGTCACTATCCCAATTCAGCTCCGCCAAAACTCCACCAACATTCGTGTCGTCTCCGTGGCGAGATCTCGTCTCTCAAAGAATGATATTCTCTCAGAGTTTGAATTTTGCGAGGCTTCTGATGCTTTGTGAGTAATAATGAGCGAAATGACAAAAGTCTGTGAATATTATGCGACCTTGCATTACCACGCTCAAAGTTCATGAAAAGAGAAAAATCCCTGCTAGATCTCGCGACGATATGGTCCCCGATTGCGCCATTCGATCTAAAGCCGTTAACAGTTTAGTTCCGCTTTCTAAGCGGCAGGCGTTATTCCCATTGCGGAATAGTGGAGTTGAAACCGCAGAAGCTTTGATGATGAAGTGAGATCATCATTGGATTAGAAATGGTCAATGAACTCATCCCGTCGAGACACGGAGGAAATCGAGCGTGAAAGATGTTGTGAATTACCATATTTATTGTGTAGCGTGTTGATATCCATTGCTTACAGTGGGTGAGGGCACTGATCAAGATCCTTCAGCCTTCAGGGACCTTCGGGGAGTTGGTCAGGTAGCTCAGGTACCCCTGTCTTGGAAGTTTGTGTCGCCGTTACCGGCATGAGAGCTTTTTGTTCCATGCATGCTTCCATTCTCGGGGAGATGAGCTTTTGGACTCTCAAATTTCTCGTTCCTGTATTACGTCGTTTCGGTACCCTTTTTTGGGAGTAATGCTGTATCAAAAATGGTCGCCCTAGATGAAGACTTTTTCGCTGTCCAATCTCTTCAATGACCCAATATTCATCATGATGGCCTCATCGGCCCATACCCCAACTCCCCGTAACGCTTCGGCCCCACTCCCCTTTGCTACCGGTGCTAACGTCTCTGGCGTTACGGGACCTTGAATAACCTTCATCAGACTCGATATCACATGGCGAATGCCGGTATTGCTGCAGAACAAAGTCCACAATAAAGCAACAAATCTCTCATCTCCGAACTTTATCATGAAAGTCCAGAGCCCTCCATGTAGTCCAGAATTGCTTCTGGTGAGACTATTGCTCAACCATCACGACACCCATGCTCTACGGCTGAGGACTCAAGATGGGTCCCTATTTTCGGGGAGTCCAGTAACAAGTGCACATGCATCCTCATTTGCCTGTTCGTCCATTCGTCAATTTACACCACCCCTGGTCCAGCGCTCAACCCATGCTGTCTCTCGAAGTGAGTGTGCACCGAGACAACTTAGTTTCCCAAGGCTGCGGTTGCGCGGTCACACATCAGGTCTAGACTTCAATAAACTACAGCTACTGTGAGTCAAAGAGGCTCTAGGTTGACAGCTTGACCGTGATACATGTTGCCGATCTTCCGAGTCGTGTGTGAAGCTGCCAGCTCTCGATCAATAGCTTCAAGTTGCAAGTCGACGCACTGGCATGGTGCAATATGGCAAGCCCGAAATCTTATCTGACGCAATAGACCCTTCCATATTGCTCATATTAGTGCGTCGCATGTGTCTTTTCTCATTTCAAGGTAACACGGATCTCCAATCTGGGCGATCGTGGCCGCGTGTTAGCTTGCTTCCCTCGCTGCAACAGAGACCATCGTAACACTCTCCGCGTAATACTCTCGGGCCATCGCTGGGTCGTCGGTCGTTTCCCGCCTCTTCTTACGAGATCGAAACAGATTTGTCCCGTGGTCGCCGGCTGCGTCTGCTGTTTCAGCTCAAAAATGGCCCCTTTCGTCCCCCACCCACGCAGGCACGCGAGCTGGGAGTAACCTCATTGACAGTCTCCCCCTTTGTCACTGCTGCATGTCTCATTGGATCCAACAAGAACCCATGCTCCGGACCATCGGGGCTCGCCCGACGGTCCAGCTTGCTTTTGGACGAATGATTTGATCAAGAAGCCAATGTACAGCCAAGGCCTCACCTCATCCCTCCCGCTCGGGATCATAAGCCTTCCGGCTTGGTCCCCCACGAAAGGCGACGCCTCCCGGCACAAAATCCGTCAACCCATCCATCTTGTTGTCTTGGCCATCTCGATAGCAATTTGCCTTGGCGAACGTGGTGTTTGAGCTAATGTAGATGAGGTTCAGGGGATTGCTATTGCAAGGCTGTCGTCGTCGGTCCTTCTGTTCCTTTGATGATCGAATTTGTCCATGCGTTGACGAATTTGCGACAGTTTCAGGGTGCTGCACATCGCACTTTGCGATCCAGGTCCCATGGCGAATATTTCCAGATCTTGCGCGCCATCAGGTAAGCTTATCCAGCACTTTTTCTGCGCCCTAATCAATCTCGCTGCGGTTGGTGGGAGGAACAACCCAGATCTACCCTTGTCGTCCAGTTGGATGGTGGTGGTCTAGTGTCGGGGAGTGTGCATTTGGATCCGTCTTAGCTCGGTGTGTTTTTGGGCGAGGTACGGTAGAGCTCACTCTCGTTGTACACGGTACTTGATCCCCTGCCAAGCGACTCCCACGTCTTCCTCTAGCGCAGCCGTTGCTTCTCCCGGGAATGCATCCTTCAAGCGGCGCCATCAAATGCACGCGAGCACATCCCGTTGTTCTGGGAGCTTGGCAAGGCACCTATTCGGCAATACGGCACACAACCCTGCCAGCGACTGCAAGGTTATCAAGACATAGTCGAGTTTATACGTGGGATTTGCATTTCCAACTCCAATTCGGACGTAATTGGGTTCAGTCGTGGTTGGTCGTGGGCTTGCGAGATTCGTTCTCTGATTGATTCGTCAAGATTCCAATTGGGCACGACATTGTGAGCTGAACCTCCACCTGCCACTATTGGTTATCGCCCGTGGAATCGAGACAGGTTATCGATCAAAGGTGGCAAGCCAGTAGACATCTCATCTCGATAGTCAATTGCGTCGAAAGCCACGGCGATGGTGAAAGACGGCCAGGCGAGTCTTTTCCATTTGTCGCGACAATGTTATTACGTCGATAGATGACAGGTCGATGTGATCGTCAGCGTGAATATCGGTCGGCTACTGGAGGTACCGTATGCTATGGGGCAACTGATCAACAATCTGGACAATCTAGATGTTCCCATGTCAGCAGAGTTCATTATGCTTAATTGCGTCGACCCACACATACCACATCCCTAGTGACATTCGGTATTCGTCCATCCTGGTCATCTTGTCATGCCTCGGAGTTGCGTGTACGTGGTGTAGGTGCTGCTGTCGTGGGTCGACAGTCTCGCAATGTTGATTTGAGGTTGGAAGAGAATTTTTCCCTCGCGCGGCTCAAGTCACGTCCAAATTCAGGACCATCATTTGTCCGTGACTTTATTTCGGGGAGTTCACGGGGAGTCGAGACTGCCGAGCCTCTCTCGGGGAGTTGGTGATGGGTGGAGACTAGAGAATTCTTGATGTGGCCCGAAAATGGGCACCAGAAATTGAGACAACCGAATGGGCAGCGCGACAGAAGTGGCAATAACACTTGAGGCCAATCTGAAGCTCGAAACTAATTGACTGGTTGATGACATCTTGGTGGCAGGTCGGCTGGTGGCCATCCGGTTGAGCATCGAGCCAGAGCGATGATTGTGGTGTGAGTATCCATTGATAGACTGGTCAAGACAAATCACAAGGCTGTTCGTAGGCCGCTTGCGCTATCTTGCAGACAACTGGCGAGACTCTTAGTACCAGTCGCGATGTTTGTGGCTTTCTTGCCATAGTATCTCATCACAATTTTGAGTCGCTACACTTCAAAACAAGGAAATGGACAATTATCGCGATGACCCGAATAATGTCACGTCAACGATTTACTATGAATATACTAAAGCTCATTCAATTTGCACAAAGTGCAATAGTGGCAAGTTAGTAAGGATATCAGAAAGCTCTCTATATCTATGATTCTCTTGGTGTTGACCTCACTAAGGGGGAGACTGTAGGGTAGCCCACTTACAACGGCTGTAGGTGATAAAGATCGGATCTCATCCTATAACCTTTTGGCACTTCCTCCTTGCATTCAATATTTAAACAAATGTATTATTATCCCTTTGCTCCTGGTCGACATCAAAGACTATCTTTGAGCATCCCATGTCTTGTTTAAAATGTGGAACTAGATATGTATTTACTAATACAATGATACCAGTTGCCTGCCTCATTGGCATATCTTGTTACTTTCGATTTACTTGTTCTTCTACTGCTCCTTGACTAATTTCACACATACCCCTGTAGTGGGATTATTGTAGTGAATCACTTCAGAGGTGAAGGCCGGCTTCGGCCACATTCCTGACCTGGAACAACATACTTTCACTTGAATAGAGCTTCAGTGACCGGAACTATTACAGTCATGTTCAATAGCAAGTCGAAGCTAGATATGACTCTTTTGGCTGCCTTTAAAATGTGTCATGCAACGCCTATCATTTGAGTTTAGATGAACTAAGTCACATCGCAATATACCAACCACCCGAAATCGGAGTGACGTAGAACAAAGACGTTCGGTATCTAAGCTTTTACACTGAACTCAAATACATTTCCGCGACTTTAAAGACTGGGAAGCGATCCCAGTGACTCATTTTCCTCCCAAAAGTAGACACCGTTGCGATCCTTCTGGATAACCGACGTTTACCCATGTGTGACAATGATTCATCCACGTATCTCAAACTATTTATCTCGATGCCACTTCCAGATCTTTCGATTTTAACATCATCTGAGGGAATTGAAAGACACCGAAATGGCGGATTTTGTCAAGGTCTACACGACCGTGCCAGAGCAGCTCTTGGCGCTTTTGACTAATCAACTGCCCTACTCGCTACCGCTCCTTCGACGTCTTCAGTTTACCAAGTCTGAAAATGGCCTACGAGAGACAGAAAGAGTCATACTGGTAGCGGAATCCTTACTTGAGGATGCTGTGAACTTTCCGAAGAAATTCACTGCGGCATATCTCGACGTTGCAGGTGGCCCTGACACGCAAACGTGGATCTACTCGACCCTCGAGCATCCCGGTAACGCCGATATCAACGACTCAGCCGTCTATGAGCCGCAACTTCATAAAATAATCGAGGAGAGTGTTTTGATAGCAAAGACATATGGGCGCCCCCTCGTTTATGGCGAGGCTGTTAAGCTCGGAACATTACACGACTCAGTCCGAGATCTACTCTCCAAGACAGGTCGTGTTCAACCTCGTGGAACAGGGCCTTATGACAAATGGCTTTTCAAGTACGAAGATCTTCCAAAGGAGGAAACAGATTTGCCCGAGGGCATGTATTGGGGAACGGCGACTGACGATGATTGCCGAGTTGCCATCTCCCGAACAAATATTCCGAGATCAGTGTAAGTCTGATTTTAGCCGACCGGAATACTGGCTGATTCCCTATAGGCAAGTCTTGAGACGCATGCCAAGCTTGGTAATCAAGCTCGATGACGGAACGCCTATCTCATGGGCTTTTCTAGGTAAGTTCCCTCAAGCCTAAATCATGCGGCTCAACTCTAATCTGACTTAGGGTTCGACGGCTCACTAATGAGCCTCCACTGCGAGGTATGTATCATATTGCTTCAAGGCACAATATGAAGCTGATTATGAGTCAGGAGCCGTATCGCCGACGTGGTCTTGCCAAGACACTTGCTGCGAAGTTGTTTCGTGAAAAGTCTCTTGACTTTGCTGACGATGGCTGGTGTTCTGCTGATGTGGCGCCAGACAACGATGGAAGTCGAGGAATGTGCAAGAGACTGAACGGAAAGCCGGCCTGGAGGGTTTCATGGTAAGTCTTCGCGACATTATCATGGGATTTGTGAGCTTATTATCTTAGGGTGTTGCTATTTGTCGGAGAGAAGCCGCCAAGTGAAACCAATGGTACCAGGAACGCATGATGGACTCTGGGAGTTCTTGAGCGAGCAAAAGATTTCTCTGGACGAATGCTAGGTGCATGGGCCACAGGTTTATTGAACTGAACTATCGCTGAAAACAGGCTCGGATAGACGGTGCAAATACACGGCTGAGAAGCGTGCAGAGTATGGAGAGAATATAGAATGAGGCCATCATCCCAATCAATTTTCGCATTCTGGCTGAATTAGTCATGCTGCCACGCTATGATGCATGCTACTGAATCATCATTCACCCCACACTGCGCTCAGTCTTCTATGAGACGTATCGATGATTATAGGATGCACGCAGGGTTCACTCGAGGAACTTTTCTGTAACAAGGGATTGTAGCGAAGACCCGCAATCGCGTACAATATCCATTGTTGATCTCGGATATTTTCAGACGATCGATCTGTTATCTTGGTTGAGTATTCAGGCTAAACATGTTCCATGGCGGTTGTCAGCCTCATATCCTGAATTACTCTAAATTCAATCAAGATGCAACCAATTTGTATCATGTATAAATATATTTGGGTCAGACCTACTGTGATTGACGTATGGAGTTGTATTCGGGTATTTGAGTTTTGAGAATAGCCTGATATCTGGTATTATCCGTGAAACGTGAAACTTGGGCCACATGGTTCTAGCTTAGGTATGCCAAGTTTCAGGTTGAGGATGCTGCCGTTTGCCGATGCTGGTTACAAAATACGGCTGTTACCTCGTTTCAACTGAAATTAATTGTGGAACGTGAGGTTAAAAGAGCGGATTTGAGCCGGAATAGTTGCCGTGGATTTATTGATAGAGACGATATTCTACTGACCTTGGTTGACGATATCAAGTGCAGCGACTTCTCTATGCCAAGATTCAATATATCTTAGTCAAAGCTTATCTCATGTACCATCAATAATGTTCGATTCTTGGTAAAAATACCATTTGTAGATCTGAAACTTGGAACATGACGAGGCTGAGCGGAAAGCATGAATATTCGCTTGGCATCTAGATCTAATCGACCCACCATCAGCTCAACGCATTAAAATCACCATCTCCCGGAAACATCAAAACAATCGTCCAATGGACGGAAAAAATCGAGCCTCGTCCCTCCTTCATTAAACGTCAAATCATTGTCCGATCGGGAAAACGGGCCGGCCCCACAAGTTGTTTCAGACCAAGCAACACCACATGTTTATTTGAAACAATAGTACGAAGCGATATAACAAGGGTCTTCTTTTCTATATCTATACCAACAACTTCGCAGCAATGGCAGAGAGAATCATCCTTCAACTCAACACTCGTTTTCTATTCTAACACACTCTTTTTTCTCTTCAAATCATTCATCATGGTTCACTTCACTTCCGTCTTCGCTGGGCTGTCGCTCGTAGCTGGTTCTCTTGCCGCGCCCTCCAAAGAAGGTCTCTTCTCCAAGATTACCAAGCGGGCTGGTACTCCCAACAGTTCCGGTACTAACAACGGATTCTACTACTCTTGGGTGTGTACAGCCAACATGATTCTCGGGCCATAGCTGACTTTATATAGTGGAGTGATGGCGGTGCCGATGCCACTTACACCAACGGTGAGGGAGGTTCTTACTCCATGGAGTGGAAGGATGGCGGCAACGTCGTCGGTGGTAAGGGTTGGTCTCCTGGAAAGGCCCGGTTAGTACACAATAAGCTTATCATGGCCCTCTGCTAATACCTGGTAGAACCATCTCGTACGAGGGAGAGTACAAGCCCAACGGCAACAGCTACCTCTCTGTCTACGGCTGGACCCGAAACCCTCTCGTCGAATACTACATCGTCGAGTCCTTCGGTACTTACAACCCCTCCAGCGGTGCTACCAAGAAGGGCACCGTTGAGGCCGATGGCAGCACCTACGACATCTTCGAGACCACTCGCACCAACGCCCCTTCAATCGACGGTACTCAGACCTTCCAGCAGTACTGGTCTGTTCGCCAGCAGCACCGCTCTACTGGCAGCGTCGACACTGGTCTTCATTTCGATGCCTGGGAGAAGGCCGGCATGAAGCTCGGTACTCACGACTACCAGATCCTCGCTACTGAGGGTTACTTCAGCAGCGGATCGTCCCACATGACCGTCTCTGAGGGTGCTTCTTCTGGTGGTGGTGCCGGTGGCTCTACTGGCGGTGATGCTTCCCAGGGCGGTGATTCTCAGCAAGGAGGCGATGTTCAACAGGGTGGCGACGCTTCTCAGGGCGGAAACGGTCAGCAAGGTGGCAATGGAAACTCTTTCCAGCAACCTGGCAGTGAGAACCAACCCCAGCAGCAAGAGATTGACACTGGCGCTAACGAGCCCTGCCAATAAGTCTAAGCACAAACCTTCCAAGCAAGAGCCTGGTGCCAATGTAAGCGTTCTCCCCTTCACAACCCAGCTGACTCTCGGATACTGACTTCAGCAGTGCGCTTCTATTTACGGACGATGTGGTGGCCAGAGCTGGACTGAAGCTACCTGATGTCATCGGAGCTGCAAGCGTGCCGGTGGTACTTCCAGAGCTTCAACGACAGGATCACGGGTGATTTGGAGTTAGAGTTGAGGAGACCGTATTCTTTCATACCCATTGCTTCTCGCCCTTTAGTAGAGAAGTGGTGGTGTGTATATACTTGATGTATAAAATTTCTTGCTTGAATATCTCCACAGGGTATCCAGTGACAGTCGATCTGTGACGGTTAATCGTGTTCAGAGAGCAGTTAGAACCATGTGGTCGTTTTGCTCAGCGCCACTGCGGCGCCGCTATCAGCCTAAGAGTCTACTAAGACTATCCTAAAGTATCCTAAGATATTCTAAATCTACCTAAACACTTATATTACTTAGGATCAAAATCTGAAGGTTTTTACCATCCCCCAGCTATCATAAATCCTCTATATTCATGACTCACTACAGGCTATAGAAATGCCATTCCATATCTGGAGGGTGAAAACTATGCTCTTTGTCAAACCTCGCCTGGCCCTGAATCCACTGCATCACCTTGTCATCGGAATTCCCATTTGAAAGCAACTGCGAAGTTCCGGTAGCACCGCTCAGGGCCGTGATGAGTATTCAGCCCCATTACATGCCAATCATATCCTTGAAACGAGATACGTCCTCATTAACAATTCGTATATGAATAAGCCTTCCTGAACAGAGAGGTGCTCCGTCACTTGTGGTGGCCTGAAGCCTTAGTTCATTGCTAGCCATAGGTGGGGGATTCCCGGAGGCATGGAACTGATCGATCCCGTCCAACCATTCTTTCAGATCATGTCCTGTACCGGTGTTGAAGATATCAATCTGTTGTCCGAACCAGCGTTTGGTCTGAGGCATCCACCGGAACTCCAAAATCACATTTGACTCATTACTTCCTAGAGATTGCACTTCCAGGCATCTGAATGCGAAGTACCCTTTGGACCACCAGCTGTATACCTGGGGGTGAAGAGAGATCATATTCCATGCCTTATCGGACTCCCCTGGCTCATCTCGGTTGTGCAGGTAGCGAGTACGATTTGCGAATTCGTTCCCGACCATGAAGGTTCGATTAGGCCCCAGATCGAATGTTCTGTCGATGTGCTCCTGAGTATCATTCCAAGTAAATGGTGCGATATGGTATGCATTCAGGTTCATTGCTCCAGTGGCCACGCAAGCATTCCCGTTGCGCGCCAGAAATTTAGTTTGTTCGGCGAAGTCTATATTTTGTTTGTCGATTCTGGGTGGCTCGATGGCCTGGAGTTCGTCGGTATACTCGGACTCGCTTTCAGTCGAGCTTGGTGGCTCGATGACTTGGAGTTCAAGGGTAGATTCCGACTTGACTTCAAAAGAGGTCGTCTCGCCAATATCCATTCTGGTACTGCGGCGTGATGCTGCGCTTGGGCATGCGATAGACAGCTGGCCAAGTTGACCAGGAACGAAAGTCGTACGGTATCGTTTGCGTAAATGTCGAAGATCTTAATGGTTTTAACTGACCGCGTACTATTCATAGAGTAGCCGGCTTACAATACTTGCACGAAGGCGAGATAGAATCAATACATCTCTGCATTTCGAAATTGCAAATCTTTAGTGGCATTAACTCATCTGGCCCAAAAAGCAACAGCGGGATGGTCATGATTGCTGCGACATGTCCGGCACGGAGGCAGAAGTCTTCTGATCCTGCCCGACAGCAGCTTCGGATAATATATTGGATAGTCTTCGCGTGTTGAATTCTTTCATCAATTTCTTCCAGTGGAAGAAGATGGGCTGGTTGATGTTTCGGTTGTCTGGTCCGTACTGAGCAGATCATGGGGGGCTTCTTGTATGTCGAGGTGAAAATTTGAAAGCTCAAACCTGTATCAATCTGTAAGGTACAATTACAATCAATTGATTGTCAAGAGTCTCGACATCAATAAAGACTTCAAGCTCAGTAGTTGCAAGATGAAAGCCGAGTGGAAAGCCTCCAGCACAGGATTTGTTCTTTTGAGTTCATCACGAATAAAGTATGTCTCCTAATAAATCTGTAACATAACTTTATCTTAAGAATCCACTAAAAGTGATAGAGCCTGCCCTCAAGCAGCAAGAAAGCTTAGGATCCGTATCCTAAATGATACAAAGATTTAGGTAAATTTAGTGTAGACTTAGGAAGCCCTTAGATTAGTAACTTTTGTCATTTGGGACAAGGCCATACGTTCTCTTGCCTCCACCAGTATTCATGCAAGGTCCAACACTGATCAATATCAATTGGTAGCTCAGCTATAAATTTAGAGGTTCGAAGCGGGTGATGTCCTGTCCCGCGCCGGCTTGAAACACGGCCCAGCTTTGGTCCGGCCTCGTCCGGACTCTTCTCCGTGTAATATTCAAGCTACCAGGCGATGAAACGTCAGGTGTTTCTACCAGAATTCTTCAACTAAAACTTTTGTGTTGTGTAGTTTAATAGAATTTCTTCCCCTCATCATATTCCGCTCTGTTGTAATGGTGAACGTTAGTGCTCCCTCCAAATGACGAACGGACGGGAGAGGTATGAAGTCATCAAGATGCAACCCAATTAAACCCATCGATTTCTCGCACTTTGCAGAAAACTCAGCTGCATTTCAACTCATACACACCCTTACGATATTAACTCAGTGTTAAACCATCATGTCTGGTGAAGATGCAACCCGTCGCTTCACAAGAGCGATGCACCAAGTCTACGGCGACTTTGACAAAGACGCTGATACCTGGAGCCCTCCCGATAACCCGGGCGCTGGCGGCCATAAAGGGCGGTACCTTTGGACAGATGCTTTCGGAGTCGTCAACTTCATCACGCTCTATGAAGAGACGACAGACAACAAGTATCTCACCCTGGCCAAGCGCCTTGTTCAGACTGTGCACGACGTCTTGGGCCGCACGAGGGACGGTACATCTAGTCTGCCAGGCGCAACCGATGCAGAACCACTCAAAGGTGGCTTGAGAATTGGAAAAGAGCGCGAGGCAGGGAGCGATGGGGATGGACAGTATCATCACTATCTGACTCTCTGGATGTTTGCTCTCAATCGCCTTTCCTGGACCACTCAGGACTCATCTTTCAATGACTTGGCCATCCAACTTGCCAAAGCTATCCATCCAAAGTTCTGCTTCCAGTCTTCGGGTGGACTCAAAATGGTCTGGAAGATCTCCGTGGATATGAACAAGGTTCTCGTCCCCACCGAAGGGCATCTCGACGCTGCGACCGGATTTGTGGTCTACAGAATGCTCCAAGAGACAGCAGTGCAACAGGGTCGGAAGGACCAGCTTCTTCAGCAAGAAATCAGCGACTATGAGGAAGTAATGCACCAAAGAGGCTCAATGTATCCCAGCGGTGACCCATTGGATCTCGGTATGGGTTTATGGATCTGCCACTTCTATCCCCACGAGGAGTGGTCGCAGAATTTTACGCAACAAGCGATGGATCTAGTCGACGACCTGTTTGATGGTAAAGCCACGGATATGAGCGGAAGCGCTTCCAAGAGACTGGCTTTCAGAGAGTTTGGCGCCTGTCTGGGAGTCCAGTGTGTTGAGCCTGATGAGCCATTGAAGGAACAGGTCAGTACACTGATCGACTTTTGGGAGGAGCATATCCACCAGCATGATGGAGATGGCTTGAAGCCAATTTCACAGGCCATGTATGCGGCGGCAGTTATTCCTGGAGGTAAGTTAATTTGGAGCGAGGTATGGGAAAGCTTGTTGACCGAGTAGCATTTCGGAGAGGCTTCATTGCTGGTAGCGAGCCATAACAACACAGTTGGTCAGTGCAACAGACTATACGGCGAGAAAGATTGCTGGATATTCAGGTTGACAAATCGCTTCTGTTGGGTAATGAGAGTTATTTTTCTTATTGGTAAGGCCTGTTGGGTGACTTGTTGGGTTGTTTTCATCTCGTATATCTATTGGATGCGACGATCAAGGGATCATTCAGTTCAATCCGTTCACAGTTTGACAGTTATTCTTGGGAGTTCTCTCTCTTTTCTTTTTTTTTTTTTTTTTTTTTTTTGGAAAGTCCTTTATATTATACTTTACCACTATCTACTTACTTGTCTGGTCTCTCTGGACAAATCCACCTTTGCTTCGTACTCTTCTCACATATCACCAATCCCTCAAGTCCGTACCGCACAATACCCAGTTCGTCAGTCAATCGCAAACGGTGAAGCGAGACAATACCCTTATCTTTTTTCGGTTTTATTCTTTTACTCTTTTTCTTTTGTTACTTTTGTTACTTTTGTTGTCTTCGTCCGTGTTATCCTCCAAGAGCGACGGTTGACTTAGCCACTGCGAGCATAGTCAAGTCATGACCGGTAGTTTGACACAACATCTACTGGTTGTCGTTGTCGTTGTCGTTGAAAGACTCGCAGAGGTTACCGCCAGTGAACTTGACGATGTTGTTGCAGCCGCAGCTGTAGGTGCACTTGGGGTTGGCCATATCGACAGGAGTGTTGATGGTGGTAGGGGCCTTGGCATCAACGGGGGCGACCTTGCAGAGGCTGGAGAAAGACATGGTGAAAGGTTTGGAAGGGGTTTTAGTAGAAGATTGTTGTGTGATGGGTGTTAAGTGTGGAAGTGAGGTTGTTGGTTGTGAATTGGTTGTGAGTTGAGAAGAAGGTTGAGATTGATCGAGGTCAATCTTCAATTTATAGGTAAATCTGGAGTCTTCAGAGCAAACAGACCTTCCTATGTTCTCAGACTGGCAGTTTGAACATGCCAATGGCATCCTGAGTGAACTTCCGGCGCAAAGGTTGTTCTGGCAGTGGGAGTGTTCGCCGGGTGTTCAAGGCGCTGCACTCACGTCAAAGTTCTAGGCCATTCTCTCCGACCATAGTAATGAACAAATGAAACGTCCAGATCACGGTCCTGAGAAAACTCCCATGATTCATGTTCATTCACGGAGGAAGCCTTGACAAAGGCACAGCGAAAGGCAAGGTCCAGTGAACAATGTCCCCATCAATGAAATGACACAGCACCAGTTCAGCTGCCAGTTTCCCGTGGACCACTCAATAGGTCCAAGCCTTTTGTTCAGCTCATTACATTTAACAGTGGCATCACTTCCGGCCAGTCTCGCCTGAGATGAATCACAGAGACACTCCCGCTACTGAGGTAGTATACCAGTCAATGTCAAAGCCACCCCAGGACGTGCATTAATGAAAGGCTTTACAACTAAAGAAAGATAAATGTTGATCTAGAGAAGCCTAGTCCATTGCTGACTGCGCCCAACTAGGCAACTTCAAAGTGACCAGCACTGGGTATTCCTTATCAGGGTCATTGAGCCTAGTCAGCCTGCTCGATAAATTGCTTCACGCGAAGCACGAAAAGATGGACTCCTCTACCGCAAGCAAACAGCGCAGATAACCCAACCAACCCGAGGTGTCCAGAACAAAACTCGCGATATATCACATTAACGCCCAGGTACAGTTCAAGTGATAACCTCCTTCTTTATCCACCCGATTGCAAACCGCACCCTATGGGGCAAGACAACCTCAGACCTTGAATCAGGGTGCCAAAAGTAAGTGCGTTGGTCAAAAGGTTCTCTAATCCTATGCTAATCTTACCTAAGTCGATTCATCCCTTAGGGTTGAGATCGCAAGTTCCCTTGCCTCCCATGGCCTTACTACATAGATCAAGCTACAACATGGCACGTTATTCACCGTCATCGTGTAATCATCGAGGTATAAAACACCTCCTTACTGTTTGTACTTAAGAAAGCGTATGTATCCAGGAGTGAAACTATACCTGGGCACTCTGGTCCTTCTTTTGTTAGTTACTGATATCATCATTTGATGCCAGATGTCGATGGAAATCCCACTGGTCATCTTCATACAAGATTCGCCGGGTTATACTACGTGGAGTCCTGTCTCATTTCTAGCTGGGAATAGATGTTGTAGGAGTCTCTTCTTGGTGTCCATGGAGTAGAGATAGATCAATTTATCTCTCTACTTGCTGGGTTCCTTTGTTTTTGCAACTCCTGGTTGCTTCTCTCGCGCTCGGTCTTTTATGTGCAACTGGGCATGGTTGCCATGAATCAGCACTCCTTTATCCCTTGATTTAGATTTCAGGACGTCTTCTCATTCTATTAAGATACCCATACCTCTGATCAATTTGCTCAAGGATGCTGCGAGCCATGCGAAGTGGCATCCAGTACCCTTGCCCCTGAGCTTTTGAACACGGTATTGTTTAACGGATGATATTAATACCAAACACTTCATTCTGGATCAATAATTACCCATAAGGCACGAATAACACGTTAGATCAGCGAAAGAAGTTATGGGGGGTGGAGCGGGTGGCTGCCAGTGTCAAGACACTCCTCGTCTGGCCGATGAACCTAGAACCAGTAAGAATTAAGCATACCTATGCGCCAGCAAAGGTTATATCAGCTGCCGTAACTTACTGGTCTTTCACAAAGGGATCCAGGGCTGAGAATGGTCTCATAGTGAGCGCGGCAGGTTTCGAAAACTGAGCAATACTCTGGTACGCCCAACCGTGAGGCTCCTCTTCGATTCCTTGTTTGGTTTCCCTCTATGAGACCGGCCTCTCTTTTTGTAATTTATGCTTTTGGTATAGCGTGTTTTATTTTCGTATTGGAAAACATGATGGCCCGTTTTGGGTTTATTTTTCATCAACCTGCATAATGCCTGGGCTCACAGGTCAATAGCTCTTTCCCAGTTTGCCTTATGCCTCGGCGAATCAGACTTGATCACTTATGGACAGTGAGCGAACGAAGGTTAGGTAGGTCCCAAGCGATCTTAGGAATCTTGCCTTATATCAATGCCAATAAACAAGCGACAGAGCAAATTGGGCGAGGAGTGGTCGAGCGGTGCCATGAGAACCAGTGTAGCTTTCCGTGTTCCTGATGCCCAACGGGAGCCCCCCTCTAATAATTAATTTTTGGCTTTTTTGCGGTATGCTAGGTCCTCTGTTGTTATCCTGAAGATCCTGGCGGTCGTCTCTCCTTTCCTGAGTCGAGCTCACTTGTAGACTGATGCTTTTATTAAAGGGGGCTATCAATCGTTGAGGTGCATCTATCAACACCCAGACAGACAGAATATTACATTACAACTTTGCTGCAGTATGCTCTCCACTTGTGGTGCTTGTGACAAGTGTTGGAATGAGGGGGAGAGATGTCATGTTATCACAGGCAATACAAGTTTACTACACAGACCTCTGCGCAGCACAGAGAGACTATTGAACCTAAATTATTAAAGTTGGAACATGATCCTCCGTTGTAACTCATTCTTATTGTTCTGCAGCTGCCTTAGCTATATCGCAGCATGAGACTAGTATGCGAAGACTGCGCAACCAAGAGACCAACTCCACATTGTAGGAACTTATGATAACTTATCCTAAGGTTAGGAAACCCTAGCCTAAAGTGGACCATAAGGACATCCTAAATTTTGATCTGATGCTCAGATACTTTAAGCATACTCGCTTGTGCTACTACCTGTGTGGTGAATACAAAAGCAACACCAGTGAACACTCAGCCACGGCGCATGATAAATCACTTATTGAGCCCCGAAACACCGAGGCGATCATTGAGAGAAATTTATTAAACATTCAGTTGAATGAAACAGTCCATGAGTGAGTCTCTCTTGCTCTGGGTGTAGACTGTGATTTGGGTCCGATCACTGCCAAGCCTTCATATCACCAATTGCCTGCCGAAACGTGCAAAATATAGAGAACTTTCTTTCAAGTGCAGCCATTGCAATCATCGACGCTCAACACTGTGTAATGTAATCAACAGTCGAAAGTCTGGGGCAGTTGCCCATGGCCTCAGCATCACTTGGGTGCACGATAGTCGGCCCAAGCCTCTCTATTTTCACCATGAACAATTGTTATGTGTTCTGGGAATATGCTCATGTGCTGAGCCCTTGCGCCATATATATTTAGATGTCTCTTTCTTATGGTTGGTCGTTATCGGGCTACAAGCAAGACCCCAATGGCTCGAATTTGAGAACCCTCATATGTAGATGTGTGCATATGTCTTAATTACACCGTCGCGAGGATTTGGTAAGACCAAGGTATTTAAACAACTGTATTCTGTAACTAGTAATATTGGTGTACATCAGCAGGCACAGCCTGCAAGAGATGATCCGTCTAGAGAGGGTATTTCATCCAGGCTTGGTATCTAAGGGGGAATTTTAAACATAAAACATATTCGCAAGACTGCCACAAAGGAAAATCACCATCCAGGAAAAACAACCGTCATTAAACAAGCAAACCCTTCCGTTAACAAGAAAAGCACAGGCCGTTATTCCGTCGTCCATCCTCATGCTTCCAATCTCATGTAAAGTATGGTATCTTTAAAAGCAACGCAATAAACCTCCTCTTCCCTTCGCTCGTATCTCGCTTGGCACCATTGGCGTGATTGGTGTGATTGGTGTGATAATAGGTTCGACGATGTTTAGTCGGTAAAGAACTTGATGACGTTCTGTAGATCGCGCAGGCCGACACCGTGCTTGGGGTAGCAGATGTAAATCTCCTCGCCGAGGGCACCAAACTTGGATCGGAATGATGCCTTGCGACGGAGGCCAAGACTGTCGACGATGGATCGGTAGCTAGCACTAAGGAACTTGGCACGAATACCGCCAACGTGCTCACCAGGGGTAAGCTTCTCGGAAACACCAGCGCCAAAGGTGACCTTTCCGCTAACGTTCTGGAGAGCAAAGCTCACCAGCACCTCAATGGCGCCGTTGACGGCACCAGGGAAGTCCAGAGCCCACTTGACCTGCCAGCCATGTCGAGGAGCAAGCTTGGCCAAAACGACCAGAGACATGACCTTGCCGTCCTTCTCGGCAGCAAAATATCGGCGGTGCTCCTGGTCAATCCAGGGGCGGACCTCAGTAAGGTGAACCTGTTTGCCCTTGCCCTTACGAGTACCCTTCCATGCTTCGATGGCGGGGTTAGCGCGAGAGATAAACTCTTCATCTGGCTTGACCTCATGGATCTTGACACCTTCACGCTCAACGCGGCGAGCCTTGGCAGCGAGGCCATCGATCTGGGCGCTGTTGTGCTTATCAGCGTCGACACGCTGCTCCTCAGTGCAAGACAAGCTTCGCCAGCGAAATTCAGAGGCAAGAATCTTCTGGACTTCATAAGAAACGAGCATCCAGAAAGGTGTCAATCGGAGGTCGACAGTAATGTAGTGAATAAAGTCACGGATGACTTGAGTGTACTGGCTGCGGTCACAAAGAGGGTCACCAGTAATCATAGCAAACTTCTCGCGTTGGACCCAACCAACAGCGGCACCAGTGGAGTGTCGCCAAATCTGGAAACGATCATCGAGCCAGGAGGTGTTGGTAGCATCACCGTAATTGGCAATGAGTTTCTCGATAGGAGGAGGAGAGTCGGCGTGGTGAGGCTTGGTGGTGTCAGCCTCGGGGTGAGGCAGACCGGGAGCCTTAGTAGGAAGAGACTTGGGGTCGCGGTGGAATAGAGATGCGTATCGAACATCGCCAAGCTCAAGCATCCAAGCGACAATACGCTCAAGACCAAGACCAGCACCAGCGTGGGGAGGAGCACCCAGCTCAAAGGCAGTCAGGTAATCCTCCATACCATCCTCAGACATGCCAGCGGCAGCCATGTTGGCGCGGAGCTCATCGACGTTGTGGATACGTTGACCACCGGAGCAGATCTCCTGGCCTCGAATGAAGATATCAAAAGATCGAGTCCACTTGGGATCTTCAGGGTCCTTGGCAGTGTAGAAGGGGCGAGCGTTGGCAGGGAACTTGTCGAGGACGTAGTAGTCTGTGCCGTACTTCTCGCGCACAAGCTGGCCAAGTCTCATCTCGTCGGGAGTAGACAGATCCTCCTCTTCGACGTCACGTCCATCGTCACGGAGCATCTGGATACCTTCGCTGAAGGGGATGATGGGGGTCTCCTCTAGCCACTTGAACTCACCACTAGGCCATCTCTTGCGAATGACGTCGAGCTCTCGAGAGGCATAAACAGTTCTGAAGACTTCCTTGAGGAACATGTCAATGAATTGGATGACCTCATGATAGTCGGTGTCAATGGCCATCTCAAGATCGAGGCCAGTGTATTCGGTCAAGTGACGGTGAGTGTTAGAGTTCTCGGCACGGAAGACGGGGCCAATTTCGAAAACGCGACCGAAGTCGGCAGAGATAGCCTCTTGCTTGGCGAGCTGAGGACTCTGGGCGAGGAAAGCACGGCGACCGAAGTAATTTACAGGGAAGACAGCAGCACCACTTTCAGTGGCGGCAGGCTGAAGCTTAGGGGTATTAATTTCAACAAAGCCTTGCTCTTCGAGTGTGTTTCGGAAGATTCGGGAGACCATTGAGCGCACACGGAAGAGCGCCTGGTTGGAAGGGTGTCGGAGATCGAGGATTCGGGCGTTCATGCGGTTGCGCAGGGTCTCTGGGGGCTTGTAGTTGCTGAAGGGGAGGTTCTGAGCGGGGTTGACGAGGTGAACAGACTCGACGTCAACCTCAACATTAGAGTGTGTAGCCGATCGAATCGGCTCGGGAGGGCTCTTGAGGGTACCAGTGATCTGAACAAGAGATTCGGGGTTGATCTTTCGGACCCATGTGATAAAGTCGGCATTACTGGCATCACGGGCGAGAACACCCTGAACGGAGTGTGTCTGGTCGCGGAGGAGTAAGAAGTCGAGAACCTTTGAAATAGGTCGCTGGGTCTCGATGCGGGCTCGGAAGGTGACTTCGGTGCCAATGGGCAGAGTATCGAGCTGTGCAATTGTGTTGATCTCGCCAGGGTGAACAGGCCAGTCAGAGCTCATGCTTGTTCGACCGCTGTCGAGAGAAGTGCGGCTGCTGGGAACAACAGCGCCGTTGGTGGTGGTGGTAGTGCCATCCATACTAGATCGAGCAGAATTGCGCAGTTCAACGGCGCTATCGCGCATTGTTTCGCGAATAGTTCTAGAGGGAGACGCGGAACGAGGCGACGAGAAAGCTGAGCTCAAAATAGCAGCCGATGGTCTTGTGTCAATGCTCAGCACTGCTGAGGCAGGCCGGCTGGTCTCCGGGCTCGCCATATCGAGCGACGTCGGTGATGATGTCAGAGGTGTGGCTTTGGCTTGCGAAAGGACCGAGTCTATGGAGACAGCAGATAGTGGGGGCGATGACAGGGCCTGCACTGGGGTTGGAGTGAAGGAAGTGACTAAAGGTGAAGGAGTTTTAGGTGAAGAGAGAGAAGAGGAAGAAAAGGTAGAAGTAGAAGGTGAAGGAGGAGTTGAAGAATTTGTGGTGGTCGAGGATCCTTTTAGACGATACTTTGATGGTAGTGGAATGCCAAAGGCTGATGTGACGGGAGCAAGGATGCCCGTCATAGTTAGGTAGCGTCGCGTAGCGCAGGGCCGCGGACGGAACCAGGGCACGGAGGACAGGGATCAGAGGATCGGGGATTTGGGGGTGATTTGATTCTGATTGTGATGACGGGCCCTGGCCGGGAATGTCTGTTTCTGTCTCAAAATGAAATGGTTGGTTGGCTGGACTACTCTCGACTGAGTTGGAGGGTGTGGCACGGTGGGTCAGCCACACTTGAAAATCCTTGATATCCTGACTTGGCTTGCTAGGGACTGTTTCTGCAATACTTGCTTCGGTCGATGACGATCGAGTGGGCTGCTTTTGGTTGCTCAGATTCCCCTTTGGTCGTTACTCAGGGACTTGTCTTCGATTTGATCGTGGCTGTGACGAGGAGAGTAGTGGTGTATCAGTTACATGTGTGGCTGGGGTGAATAAGGGTTGAGTTCACGGTATGTATTGGTGTGAATGAGAATAGAAACACCAAATAGGAAGTGTTGGGATGTTTATATCAGTTATAACCAACAACACGAACTCCGCATCCACGGCACTTTCGGCCTCACGGAAACAAGACTTGCTTACAATGCCGTGAGAAGAAAAGAAAAAAACTTCTTTGTCAAATTCCTATCGCTTACTCTAGCAACCACCATTTCGGGCTCGGCCCAGTGCATAAACCCGCGGCGTGGAGGTTGAGGATGACAGATGACTCGGCATTGCCATGTAACTCGTTCCGCGCCTGAGGGTACCGAGAAATTTACGGGTAACGTCCGTCACCCAAAGACTGGCCACCCCCACAGACCGGCCACCCCGACCAAAACACCAAGAACCGGATATCATGATCAATTAACTAATTATCTCAACACCACATTTTTTATATTAAATAAAAATTTAGTCAGTGAATATTTAGATGAAACTGAGTACAAAGGTCCTCAAGTTTTAATTTCTTA